>NC_043010.1:770698-778198 GCF_006345805.1 Octopus sinensis | reverse complement strand
TTAAAATTCTGTTCAGTAAGATAAATATATTATCTGCCGCCAGTTACAAAAACCACCACCAGATGTTCCGTTAACACACATCAGCAATATGATCGCCACAACAAACTAATACAATCCTCAGAGTGTATCTGGATACATATATGTATGTAGATATGTATGCGTTTATGTGTGTATACGTGTATATGTACGTATGTGCGTATATACATGTGTACGTATAAATATATATATTTATGTGTTACACGCATATACACACATGTATATATATATATATATAGAGAGAGAGATACATACATGCACACACACACACACGAACACACACACACACACACACACACACATACATATATATATACGAAACTAGCATTAATTTTCTTAGGTCGTTGAACTTACCCCAGTTGATCAATAGACCGATTGAATAAACTTATCAGTAACGCACCTACAATTATTACAGGAAACAGCTGTAAGCCAAATTTGGTCCAATAAAAATAATGACCGTAATATTAACTTGTTTCTTATATATATCACTCTGTTTATATGGAGCTCATCCATGGATTTACAATATAGAATTGTGATGAACCATAATTTAGAACCCCATCAAAAGATTCTTCACTAATCTAACTAATATTGTCAGCCTGGTGTGTCAACAGAAAGCTTATAAAGTATTTTGCTCGGAGTGATAATCCCTCCCTATTTGATATATATGAATATATATATATATGTGTGTGTGTGTGTGTGTATATATATATTATACAATGTGTTTTTTAAGGCGGTGCTCCAGCATGGCCGCAGTCAAATGACTGAAACAAATAAAAGAATAAAAGAATATATATATATATATATATTATATATATATATATATTATATATATATATATATATGCATATATATGCCTGCTTGTGTGTGGTCACGCGCGCATGATTGATTATACGTCTGTATCGATTCAGTCTGTGCAATTTGCTTTTTCTCCCATCTTTTACTGTTACCACCTCAAATTAGCACTTCCTCTTCTATCTCACCTTCGCCCTCTCTCTCTCTCTCTCTCTATTTATCTATTCATTTATCTGTCTATATTGTGTCATCTCTACCATCATAATAACAACAAAAAAAGAAGAAAAAATTAATGCGTTCAAGGCTCTCTAGCGAAACCGATGGATTTCGCTAATGGAGTTTAAAATCAAGAATTGTCTATAAAAACATAAGACTTTTCAAAAGCGCTTGTGCACCGGTAATAAGTCTTGAATATTGCATAAATATAGAGACGAATAATGATACCTTAATTAACATTCCAGATAAATTCTGTTTTCAATGAGACCATCTTGGCTTCAAGAGATGGTAACCAAGCGCCTGTCGGCAACTGCGAACAATTCTAAAATGAGAAGGGGAGATAACCTCCGGGATTGGTATGCCAGAAAGGAAAACTGTTTGATTCTCTTAATACAAGCTGATAGCTGGGAACACTTGTTTCTGTTTCAATATACGTCATCAGCACGGCAATTATCTTGCCTTAACTCTATCAAGCGTAAAACGTAGCCACACACACACACACACACACACACACACACGCACACATGCACGCACACACATGCATATTAGACAATAGGCACACAAAGAAAGCAACATGGGAGGGGAAATGTTGTAATAAATGGACAAATATTGTACTAGTTTTATGCTTAAACAGACGGGAAATAAACTTGACGTTTCAGATAAAGTCTTTCATCACATAGAATTTAAAAAACCGGAAGAAATGGGTATTTGTCTGTATGCATGTGTATATGTATAAAAGAAATTTGCATAATAACAACAAAAATGAGGCAACGGTGACGCTTCTTTTACTCATCTTTAACAACGCTGCTAAAATATAGATTCCATCCGTTTTTAATACATCTGTATTTACTATATTGCACTACATGGTTTCTGTTAATCTTATCTATTGAATCGTTTGTATATTTGTCCAGATAATCTCTGAGTCATTATTCATTTACTTATAGTTATCCGTCTTATTCATGAAACACTTGTAAGAAAACGGTAGAGATATATTTTTAAACTATTAAACACGCACATACATACAAGTATACACGCACGTACATATGCATATACACCTACAAACGGACACATATATGTGTACATCTTTTCGTGATCTGTATGCGAATTTATCACATAAGTAGAGTTATACATACACATACACGTATGCATAAATACAGATGTATGTAAATATATAAATATATATATATATATATATATTTATATAGACACACACACACATATATATGTATATATGCACGTAAAAGTGGCAGCATCAATTGCAACGATGACAATGTCCACGTTGTTGTTGCTACTACTGCTTCTGCTGCTGCTGATGATGATGATGGTGGTGGTGGTGGTGGTGGTAATGGTGGTGGTGTTGGTGGTAATAGTGGTGGTGGTGGTGGTGGTGGTGGTGGTGTGAGGATAATAATGATGACAATAACGAAGAAGACGGTGACGACGTCGACGATAATGATGATGATGATGATGATGATGATGACGATGACGATGATGATGATGATGATGACGATGATGTTGGAGACGATGATGACGATGCTGATGGTGATTCAAGGAAGAAACTATTTCATAGGAAATCTTATAGAAAACCATGAATACTTCAAGAAAAACTAAGAGAAAAAATGTTTTTCCACCAATACAAACAGAATGATGCCATTTTGATGTTTTTCTAAGGAAATAACAAACAAAATGCAAAAATAAGTAAATAAATATAAACAATGAAAAAAATTTTATTTTTATTTTTTTCTCTTTCTGAGAAAATTTTTGAAGAGCATTCGTATTTTTATTCGGCTATTTATTTATTTTTACGAGGTATAGTTCAAGGGAAATAGTAAAAGTAAATAGCGACGTTGGAAGAACGCCAATGGAGGTTGGTCTTGGTGTTTGAAAGAGAGAGACAGAGAGAGAGAGAGAGACAGAGAGAGAGAGAGACAGAGAATGAGTAGAAGTAGAAAGAAGAGAGAAGGGGAGAGAAGTAATAAAGAACCGTCTTGTTAACGATATTGGACATGAAGAGCTGTAATAATACGGAAGTGTAACAATAGACATTTCCTAATATTACAGACAAAAGATCCCAGTGAAATACAGAAAGAGTCGTTAAGTTTTCATCAGAAAGTATTTATACGATGGTTTTTACTTCTTGTTTAGTGTTTGTGTTTAGTTACCACAATCAGCAGCAGCCGATGGCGTAGATATTGCTTTTGGAAAGGAAAACAGAAGGGAAGAAGAAAATTACTAAAAAAAAATAAATAAATAAAGGAAAGAAAGAAAGAATGAAAGGAAAATATAGCAAACAAACCGAAGAGAGGATATTTGTGATTTGCAAAATGGTTTTGACAGAATTAAGAGCTAGATAAGCTTAATGGCCAACTTTTGGGTCTCGCTTTCCTTCCATTTTTCTCTCTTGAACTTTTACATCGATCGCCAACAGATTCGTAGTCCGTCGTCACCAGAAGCGTATGGTTTTATTTCCTTATAAGTTAATCAGCGTTGGTTAAGGAGCGGTACCCTTGACCTCGGCTGAAGACGATGGAGATGATGACCACATTGAAGATCTGCAGGTCAGTTGTCGTCTTTCATCTCTTGCTCGTTTCAGCCATTGGACAACGACCATGCTGGGGCAATCACTTTGAAGGGTTTAGTCAAACAAATCGACCCTAAGACTTACGGTTTTTTTTTGTTTGTTTTTACGTTTGCTACTTATTCTATCAGTCTTTATTGCTGAACCGTTAGGTGACGGAGGTGTAAACAAGCCTGCTACCATTTACTAAATGGAGTGGTAGACAGACACACAAACCCCCGCGCGCACACACACATATAGATACATATGGATACATAAATATAGATAGATAGATACATAGATAGATAGATAGATACATAAAGATAGATAGATAGATAGATAGAGTCATATTTATATATACGTATACATGTAAGTGTTCTTTTATTCTTTTACTTGATTCAGTCATTTGACAGTAGCCATGCTGGAGCACTTTCTTGAAGGCTTTTATCGATCTCATATTGCATATAATTCCTTAATTCTTCTTCTTTATTGCTATAGTAGCCATGCATGACATCATGTCATCCTGTTTCGAAATCTTCGGCACTATATATATATATATATATATAGTGAGAGTTTATGAAAAAAAACAACAAAAGATGAAGACAGGTGGTGTACAAAACAAACAGATGTATTAGTTTAACGCTCAGGAATAGAAAAAGTCTTTTACGTTTCGAGCCTACGCTCTTCTACAGAAAGGGACACAGAAAACAAGGAGAGAAAAGAATGTGTGTAGTGGCTAACGATCAATCATGGCGTCTGATATATATATATATATATCATGGCGTCTGATATATATATACATATGTGTATGTGTGTGTGAGTGTGCATGTGCATATGTATACATATGTATCTATGTATATGTATATATATATATATATGTGTGTATGCGTGCGTGTGTGTGAGTGTGTATCTATGTATATATGTATACAACGAGCTTCCACACAGTTTCTCTTCCTCAAATTAATTCACAAGGTGTTGGTCATGCCGGGGCTATAATAGAAGACACTTACTCACGGTGCAGCGCAGCAGAATTGGAGCCGCAACCACAAGGCTGCAAAGCGAGAGCCATAGCCGCACAACCATGCATGATCCGAATAATGATGACAGAATGAAAACCGCTAAAGATATTCTAAGGCCAGGAAAACCGTTGTTGGACCAGTGGCGTATAAGGCCTCCATCAGCCTTGAAGCTATCATGTTTAGACATAATATGCTATGCCTAGATCTACCACCCGGAACAAGGGTAGGGGACCTTTTGGCATAGCCATTGGGGCACCGACTATTTGGCGTCGCTGATTCGACGATGCCTTATTTGACATCAGACGTTTCAATGTTTTACTCGTCATGTTTCTCTCATTCTCTTCCCTATGTTCTCTGCCTCACGTTCTTTCTTTCTCTCTCTCCCTTCATCTCTCTCTCTCTTTCTTTCTTTCTTTCTTTCTTTCTTTCTTTCTTTCTTTCTTTCTTTCTCTCTCTCTCTCTCTCTCTCTCTCTCTCTCTCTCTGTATATATATATAATATGCTTGTGTGTGTGTGTGAGAATATTTCTCTTCATGTGTATGAGGAGAAGGAAAGTGTCTATGTCAATCGTGTCCAATAAATTACTTTCTCTCTCCCACTCTCTCTCTCCCACTCTCTCTCTCTCTCTCTCTCTCTGTCCCTCACTCTTTCTATATGCATGTGTACATTTCTACGAACGTGCGAGCATGTGTGTGTTTTCTTCCAATGCCAAAACATGCAATCATCAAAGCAAGTTGAAAGTCCAGTCAGCCGGGCGAAATCATTAGCATCCAAACAACTACACCCATTCCAATCGACCATCCCACCGAAATAAGGATGTCAACCGTCCAGTGCTGGGTCTAACACTCGTGATAAAGCCTACCAAGCAAAGTTGAGCACCATCCCTCAAAATTAGCTTTACTATCATAGATTATGTTTCCACTAAGGGCGACAACCCACAGACGTTTATACGCTTGACCTAAAGCGGAGCTGTTTTAAAATAACGTGACGTATTTGTGCGTAGACACGAATGGAATATCGAATTTTGAGTCGTGAATTCGAAATTCTTGCAGCTGTTTCAATAGTTCCTTGAAAGACTATTTTATTCTACAATCTTCAGCTATTTTCAACTATCGGAAATTGGTATTTAATGTATACCAACGACCTATTGACAGCATAACTTGATTCTTACTTGCTGTTAAGTTCTTCAGAGCCTCGGGACAATCTATTTTCAAGTTTGTGTGTGGGTGTATGCTTGTATGTACATGTTTGTGTGTGTTTCAGTTTGTTTATGTGTGTGTGTTTGATTCTATGTGTGTATGAGTTTATATATGTCTGTGTAAATGTGTTTGCTTCAGTTTGTGTGTGTGTGTGGGTGCACGCGCGCGTATGTGTGCGTGTGCGTGCGTGCGTGTGTGTGCGTGCATGGCTGTATTAGCGAACGTTGCGTTTTTGAAAATCTTGCTGTAATAGCGAGTTCCGTAACGCGAGAAGTGTATTCCCATTGATTTCATGCTCGTTGACCTTCAGGTAAAAGAAAGTTAATGGAAAAGGGGACAGGGTTTAACGTTAAGGAATTCCATGTTACATCAAGCTTTTTAGAAGTGCATTGCTTTCGTAACGCGAGTGATGTCTGTATGTTGAATACCTTTATGATTAAATAGAATATTTATAATTATGGAGAATATACATACATACATTCATACACACACACGCGCACACACACACACACACACACACACACACACACATATATATATAGTACAAATTTCCATAAAACAAAAGATGAAGATAGGTGAAGGAAAAACAAGCAGGTGTATTAGTTTAACGCTCGGGAAGAATGGAAAAGTCTTGGCTGTTTCTTGTCTGCGCTCTTCGGCAGAAAGAGTTAAGGGGAAAAAGAACAGAGAGAAAAATGTGTAACGATTAATGATTGATGAAATGGCCGGAAGAAAGATATGTATGTATGTATGTATGTATGTATGTATGTATGTATGTATGTATGTATGTACATGTGTGTGTGTGTATACATATATATATATATATATATGTGTATATCAGGGGCGGAGCCAAGAAGGATGTGACTGAGGGGCATGTGCACCCCCCAAGAAAAGAAGTGGGCCTTCTAAATAATGTTATTACGCACTTTTCTCCTGAAATTGTATTCCTTTCTGACCTTGTGCCCTTCTTTCGAAAAGTTCCTGGGACCGTGCCTGTATATGTATGTCTGTACATATATATATATATATATATGTATGTATGTATGTATGTATGTATGTATGTATGTATGTATGTATGTATGTATGTATGTATGTATGTATGTGCGTATGTGTGTATGTATTAGCGTCGTATTTTTACGTTCGTTATTTCCAGTAAATATCGGTACTTAGTTGTGCCATTTATTTACTAATTTGTGTATTTTTCCCTCACGGGCTACTTTTTACTGGAAGGCAATACTTTGTATTGCATTACTGATATTTTGAAACTTCTTCACCGTTTCTCGTACTGTTAGCGTTCCGTATTTCAGTCGAGTGTGTTAGTATTAATGTGGTAACATCGTAGATCTTGTCTTGGTATATGTTTGGCTGATGAAGGTAAAACAAAATATGGGTGAGAGACATATCTTGTAAAACCTGAAACCTGCAGGTACCACATTATCCTTTTCCGGGTGTTTCATCTTTCAGATGTTCTCCCTGGAGGTAAGACGGTTTTTTTTCTCTAATTTGTTGCACACACGCATTTTTGCTAATACATACGCGGTGAAGTTACACATTAGCGTCGTATTTTTACGTTCGCTATTTCCAGTAAATATCGGTACTTAGTTGTGCCATTTATTTACTAATTTGTATATATATATATTACTGTCATTGTCATCGTCATCGGCCTTAGTTTATTCTTTGC
>NC_043010.1:755698-768198 GCF_006345805.1 Octopus sinensis | reverse complement strand
GGCCTGTCAGCGAAGTATATACATTGAGTATGGTCTATAGATGACAAATATGTGTACTTCAATGAATTATGGAAGGCAAGATTCACAAACCAAAATGGTTTGCTAAAGTACAGACAGATTTCGCAGCCCAAAATGAAAAACACTGATTTAGCAGATAATTACAGACCTATTGCTCGCCGAAACATTATTCCTTCATTTTCTTACTTGCTTCAGTTATTTGACTGAGACCATACTGGAGCACTACCTTGAGTTTTTTAGTCAAAGAAATTGACCCCAGGACCTATTCTTTGTAAGCTGAGCACTGATTCTATCGGTCTCTTTTGCCGAACTACTAAGTTACGGAAACGTAAACACACCAACATCAGTTGTCAAGCGATGGCGGGGGGAGGGGGAAATTAACACACACATACATATATATGTATATATATATATGTGTGTGTGTGTGTGTATGTGTGTGTGTGTGTGTATGTATATGTGTGTATATATCTCTTTACTACCCACAAGGGGCTAAATACAGAGGGGACAAACAAGGACAGACAAACGGATTAAGTCGATTACATAAGTAACTGGTACTTAATTTATCGACCCCGAAAGGGTGAAAGGCAAAGTCGACCTCGGCAGAATTTGAACTCAGAACGTAACGGCAGGCGAAATACGGCTACGCATTTCGCCCGGCGTGCTAACGTTTCTGCCAGCTCGCCACGGCCGACTTCTTTTCAGTTTCCGTCTGCCAAATCCACTCACAAGGCTTTGATCGGTCCGAAGCTATGGTAGAAGACATTTGCCCAAGGTGCCACGCAGTGGGACTGAACCCGGAACCATGTGGTTGGGAAGCAAACTTCTTACCACACTGTCACGCCCGTACAAATTCACACAAGTTGTCTCAACCAATTCTTCGAGGACTGTTGCGATTCAGCCATATAATGACCGAGCAGACAGGTGGAGAGAGGGAAGTATGGAGATGTGCTGAACGACTGTTGATAAGTAAAACTGTATTGTCTGAAGGACACACTACAGAAACCTGGTAACAGTATCACTTGATTACGGAAAGGCATTTTATTTTATTGCTCATTCATGGTTGATAGTATTACTGCAGTTAAGATTCACAGTGATCCGGCAACTGAACGCGAACCGAATCTCTTTTACCTGTTTCATTCATTGAACTGCGGCCATGCTATGGTACCTCCCAGAAGATTGTAGTACAGCAAAACGACCCAAGTAATTCTTAGTTTTGATTTCTGGTACTTATTCTATTGGTCTTTTTTGTCGAGTCGCTATATTAAGGTCACACAAGCAAACCAACACCAGTCGTTAAGCGGTCGTGGGGCCCAACACAAAAAGCACGCACACATGTATACAGCGGACCGCCACACTGTTTCCGTCTAATAAATTCACTCACAAGATATAGATTGGTTGGAGGATATAGTAGAAGACAGTCGCCCAATGTAACACGCAGTGGGACTAAACCTGAAATCATGTGCTTGCAATTTGAGCTTCTATACCACATAGCTATACGTGCGCCTCCGATTTTATAAATATTTCAAAGAGAATATTCCAAAGTGATAATGTCAGTTTTATTTTGGTACCAAATTCACTGTCATTTCTTTTAAATTTTACTGTGCTGCAGTTTATAACAGCAAGAGCCAAAAGTGTAATCAGTTATGTAGGTCTGCACTCGATATAAAGTTCTGCACTCGAAATACGAGCACGCATACATACTTATATACACAGAAACATCCATGTTTACATACTTATACGCACACAAATAGGCATACTTTCTTACACACAAACATGTATACATACACATACATGTATTCATACAAACAAACATGCATATATTCATATATACATATTTTCTCCAACCCCATTTTCTCATTCCTTTTATTTTTACACTACCTTTCCTCATTCTTTTCCTTTTTCTGATGAAGGACGAACGGCCGAAACGTCAAGATTCTACCTTCCTTTTGAACGTTAAATTGATACGATATTTTTAAAAACTTATCTCTCCTGTGTCGTCTTTTATGCATACAGATAAAATAAATGTTTCAACTTACGTCTTGCATTGCTGGAACTGATGCCTGGACATGTAATGGATGTGAATCACAGTCGTTGTTGTCTGTTTCGTTTTCGGTGTCGAGATCAACACAAGATTCAGTAAGTTGTACACTCCATGTATTGCGGTTGTTGGTCACCTCAGGCAGAGTTATGTCGATTTGTGATACAGCTGTCATAGGCAAGCATTTGAAGCATTTTCCTTCTCGACGTCTGTTTCTCGCAGTTGCTTTGTCAACGCGTGAATTTCTCCCACGGTCATTTCTGCGTATCAGACATGTTGTGATCAACACCACTACACAAACCGAAGCAATCATAACCACCAAGATTATGACGATAAACAGATTTTTATGAATCCTGACAGTTGTACCGATTTGCACCGCTGTTAATGTTTTGGATGCGGCGTTGCCAATTGATAATATTAATGATAGGTTTGTCACTGCATGTAACACAGGAATTCCACTGTCTCTGACTCGAATCTGTAGGTTATGTATCCCAGCATCCTTTTCGAAAGGAACTCGATTAAAAGATAATTGACCATTTTTATGATTTAGTATGAATAGTTTTCGTGTATTTCCTTCAGTTATTTCATATGTTAAGAAGGCGTTCTTCCCGATGTCTTTGTCAATGGCTCTGAGAATTGTGATGTTTCTACCATTCTGTGGATGATAATTAACATTCATAAGAAAGGGGTTAACATCTGGGAAGGTAAAACAGGGCACATTGTCGTTTTCATCCATTACTTCGACAGTGACACTAACTGTATTGTTTAGCGAAAGTACCCCGTGGTCCTTGACGAAAACACGCAGATGATAGATTTCTTGCTGTTCACGATCCAGTGGCACTCTTGTAGAAATGTACCCGTAATTAGTGATCTGAAAAGGCGAGAAAGTTCCATTCAGATTCATCAACGAGTAAGAGAGTTCACCCCCGGCTCCCATGTCTGGATCTGAAGCATTAACAAAACCAACTGGAAAGTTTCTGTCCTGGTTCTCATAGGTCCAAAATTTAAAAGATTTTTGGGAAAATCTTGGAGGTACATCGTTTACGTCAATAACTCGAATATAAAACTTGCTCTTCACCCACAAAGGAGGCATACCTTTGTCCTTGCAAGCTATTGTGATGTTATGGCTGGCCTTGGATTCGCGGTCGATTGGATTTTTAACTTTTATTTTGTATTTTTTCTCACCGAGGTTATGAAGGTAAAATCTCTGATTACGAAGTGTACAGATTACTTCTCCGTTGGAACCGCTGTCGTTGTCTTTCACTTCAACATAACCAATGAAACTCCCTACTTTGATCGATTCTGAAATAACTGCTGTGTTAGATGATGAAGAACCCAAGTTAACCAATATTTGGGGCGCGTGGTTCTCTGTGTTTACAACATTAACTAACACATCAGCAAAGGCACTAAGGTGAGGCTGACCACTGTCCACTGCTTTGACGAATAACTTAAAATCTATGCTTTTATTTGGTACCAACTTCTTTCTTAGGTAAATGATGCCAGTTGTTTTGTTTAAAGTGAAGTAATATTTCGTTCTAGTGGAAGTCTGCGATGTGAAATAATATGAAATCTGACCATTTTTACCTATGTCGGTATCAGAAGCTGATAGTTTGACAATTAATTCTCCAGGAAATACAACTCTATTGATTGAGACATTATAAGCATCTGGGAGAAAAATAGGAGTATTATCATTTTCATCGGTAACTGTAATTTGAACCTGAAGATACGAAAGAATTGGGGGTCGGCCACCATCTTCAGCGACCACCTCAAGATGATATGTGTCTATTGTTTCCCTGTCAAGTTTTTCTTTAACAGTTATGTATATCTCATCTGTTCCATTCTGAATATTTACCATGGAGAGAGAGAAAGGTTTGTCAGTAGCGTTACGTAAATGATAGGTAATCTTGGAGTTTAGCGCACTAATATCTCTGTCGATTGCACTGGGGATGGATTTACGAGTCCCTTTTCGATCTCCTTCAGAGAAGCTAATGTTTATCTCTTTGACAATGAACTCAGGCCTGCAATCATTGATATCCAGTACAACAAGTTTGACCTTCAATATTTCCATATATAATTGACCTCGCTTCATTGCTATGTTGAGCATTAAGAAACATTCTATATTCGGTTCGCATAAAACTTCAGCATCTAATACCCTGGTCGTATAGAGTTTTCCACTAAACTCCGTTACATTAAACAATGATAAATTTTCACTTGCTTCTTGTAATAAACTGAATCGAACCTGGCTCCTGTCTTTTACAGATAACTTCTTCAGAATGTGTGAATCTTCAGCAATATTTCCAAGATATGTTCCTGGAATTTGGTTTTCTTCAACTACGTAGACTAGGTCCACACATGCGCAGCTTTGAATAACATACAGCATTAGAGAAATTTTAAATAACATCCTGTTAGTCTGCATCCCAGCTATGATATGTCGAGCAAGCGTCCTCCACGCTTCTATCCAGGTCATAAAAACACTATGACTTACTATGATCCTACACACGTCAGGACAGATCATAACAAAAGCAGATAACGCAATAGTTTCGCATTTGTCGGGTCTCATCATAGCTACGACATGTCGTAAGAATGTTCCGCACACATTTGGCTTCATCATAGAATTGACGTGTTGAACGACCGTCCCGTGTCGCATGTGTCTAACTGCATGTTATGGGAGGCATGTCATGTCACAATCCTGTGTACATCTGTAAGTAAATGAGAAATATTGAGAATCAGTGTATTGGAAGAAAGGGAAAAATATATTAAGACAACGAAAAGTAAAACGAAGGACAAAAGACCACCAGCATTATTATCATCGTCGTCATCACTACCTTCATTGTCATCATAGTCGTCATCAACATCATCGTCACCACCACTATCATCACCACCATCATCAACGTCGTCATCATCATCATCATCATCATCAAGTGGAGGCGCAATGTTCAATGGTTAGGGAAAGGACTCGCGGTCGGAGGATCTCGGTTTCGATTCCCAGACCAGGCGTTGTGTATGTTTATTGAGCGAAAACACCTAAAGCTCCACGAGGCTTCGGCAGGGGGTGGTGCCGACCCCTCTTGTACTCTTTCACTCCAACTTTCTCTCCCTCTTTCTTCCTGTTTCTTGTCCCCGACTTCCTACGCAACCGCTGAGCATGGATGCGCATTCATCCGTCGGTGCTCTCGGTGTCGGAGGTTGACCTGCTTTCTCTTCTGCGGGTCTTACGAATAGCAAAGGACCACATTTCGAACTTCTCCCATCTTGTGAGCTCTGGGACGAAGACCGTTCGCTCAACAGCATCATCATCCTCATCATCACCACAACCACCATCACCAGCAGCATTACCCTCACCCCCCCCCACCACCACTACAAACCAGCATCGTTGTCATCATCACCGTCAGTATAAATCACAACACCACGACAATGCAAACAACAGTAACAACAACAATAACAAGCCGACAAAGTTGTCTTCTAAGGAATCGTGCTAGAAATAATGGTAAAATCACTCACAAAGGAAGATGTACTCCCTAATATACATATCCTCATCGTATAAACAACAACAATGATAAAGGGAGAGGGGAAGCTTCTTCCTGGTCGTTTGGCCTGAAAGAAATTGTAGCTTAAGGCGGCGAGCTGGCAGAAACGTTAGCACGCCGGTCAAAATGCTTAGCGGTATTTCGTCTGTCGTTACGTTGTGAGTTCAAATTCCGCCGAGGTCGACTTTGCCTTTCATCCTTTCGAGGTCGATTAAATAAGTACCAGTTACGCACTGGGGTCGATGTAATCGACTTAATCCTTTTGTCTGTCCTTGTTTGTCCTTTCTATGTTTCGCCCCTTGTGGGCAATAAAGAAATAAGAAATAGTAGCTAAATGTATCTTGAATTACATGTTTACATGGAATAATGCCCTTAAATTAGATACTCTAATCCTAGATGAACAATGCCAGAGAATAGGATGAGATAGCCATAGCTGGAACGCCACTTAGCCGTAAATTTGCATGATCAGTGCTAAATAATATGAGCAACAAAGCTAATGATTGCAAACTTAAGATTTCCGCTTCTTAAGCTCGTTATTCTGGGTTCGTTGCCATAGAGTAGGACCCAACTTGGAACCCCTTTGTTCTTATGAAAAAAATTGGGTCGACAGAAATACTGTGGATCCCATCATATGAAATGCATGTTTTTATGTGGTAGATGTAATTCGGTACCCTGTTTGATATCTTTACCAGGTCCTTGGGTACCTAATTCAGAGTTTATTCTGTTGCAAACTATCAAGTTAGATCTTCACTTTGAGGATATTTAGCCTGAACTTCTTCCTTTTCTCAACAAGATTCGGGTGGGAGGAAGGTTAGGGATGGGTTTACCTCTGGAAATGGTTACGTATGCTGCCATTTTTCTTCATTATCATCATTTAACGTCCGTTGTCCACGCTGGTATGACTTAGCTTTGGATAAAACAGTCTCGAAAGATGTGAGGGTCTTGATTGGAAGGTTTTCGTTAATGAGCCTGTTCGATCAGGAATTACCTGGGACTAAACAAAACCACTGTGGAGGCACATGGCCTAGTGGTTAGAGCAGCGGACTTGTGGTCGAGGGATCGCGGGTCCGAATCTCAGACCGGTCGATGTGTGTGTTTATGAGCGAAACACCTAAGCTCCACGCGGATCCGGCAGAAGGAAATGGCGAACTTCTGCTGACTCTTTCGCCACAACTTTCTCTAACTCTTTCTTCCTGCATCTTGCAGCTCACCTGCGACGGACCGTCGTCCCGACCAGGTGGGGAACCTATACGCCAAGGAAACAGGGAAACCGGCCCTATGAGCCAGGAGTGGCTTGAGAAGAAACAATCAAACAAAACCACTACCACTACTATCACCATTACCGCAACCACCACTACCACTGCCTCCACATATTCTACCACCACCAGCAACGGTAACAGCCGTTAGGACTATATTGGATCAACAAGGCTGCCTCTATGTGGTCACTAAACCTTCCAAAAATAGCAGCGAAATCTACCTCGTATCACACACAATTGCCTCTTAAAATAGGATGAGTATATCAGATTAAAAAAAAAAATCAGATCTTTGATGGCGGGGTGGTCACGGATGGAAACGTTTAATCATAGGTCTGTACTATGAAGGTTAAGCTGGAACTAAACAACAAGAACAAGAACAACAACAACAACAATATTAACACAACACCGAAACCAACAATATCAGCCCACCTCACGATACATCCCCAACAATAGCACTAGCACAATACAACTACCACCACCAATACCAAAAACAACAACAACAACCCCCTCCAAGGACCACTCACCACCACCACCACCATTACCCCCGCCAACAACAGCAACAAAAGCATTATCATCTTCCTATCGATTCAGGCGTATGCGAGTTTCCGAATGATATGAATGAAGAATTGGGAAATATTTTCCATATTCCATGACAATTTGGCAGTGGCAAGAGAATGGGGATGGAGGGGAGAAAGAGCGGGGGTGGGGTGGAGAATATGGCATCGAAGAAGAAATTTATGTTGAAGAGAACCTACATGGAAATGGCTGGAACTGTACCTTAACTTTTTATGTCTGTTATATTTCATGTATTTTATTTTGTCTTTTATTGAATTGTTTTTTGTTTTTGTTTTGCATTTTTGTTGTTATTTCCTGATTTATTTTCCCGGAGATTCAAAAGATTTAAGAGATCAGTTAAGGAAGCAGGAGAATAAAATAAATAAATAAATAAATAAGGTGGAAGAACTCGAGAAAGATGGGAGAGATGCGGTGGAGTGGTGGGGGGAGGGTTTCACTCGCAAACACACACACATATATACACACACACATACATATACATATATAATATACATATACATATATATATACATATATATATATATATATATATATATATATATATATATATATATATATATATATATATATATATATATATATATATTTATAAATGTATGTATGTATGTATAGATATGTATATATACATGCGTGTATGTATGTATGAATGTATCAGTGAACTCCTAGACAACAACCGACCCACTGGAAAAATGGATGAGCGAATGTGAATAATGCAAGTGGTATCAGCATGAAGACAGAAGTAAAAATGTGTGTGTGTGTATGTGTGTGTGTATATACCTGCGTTTGCGTGTGTAAAAATGTACGTACATAAATTCTTTTATTCTTTTACTGGTTTCAGTCATTTGACTGCAGCCATGCTGGAGCACCGCCTTAAAGGGTTTTAGTAGAAGAAATCAAACCCAGGACTTATTGTTTGTAGGCTTCGTCTCTTTTGCCGAACCGCTAAGTTACGAGGACAAAAAGACACCAGCATCGATTGTCAAGTAATGGCGGGGTGGAACAAACACAAACACACATAAATATATATATACGGTAGGCGTAGGCTTCTTTCAGTTTCCGTCAACCAAATCCTCTCACAAGGCTTTGATCGGCCGAGGCTATAGTAAAAGACACTTGCTCAAGGTGCCACGCAGTGAGACTGAACCCGGAACCATGTAGTTCGTAAGCAACCACACAATCACACAAGCGCCTATATGTAAAAGATGAAAAAAAAAAAATTCCATTTAGGCTTCAGACAATCATGAAGTCATTTAAGTGACCAAGACCCGATCTCGGAAGATTCCAAGTTGTTTGGTTTTGTTTTTTTTTTTTTTGTTTTTTGTATTGGATTGTTGAATTGAATTGAAAGGTATTGGTGACAGAAGGTCCAAACTTACTGCACAAAGATTGCAGGAGGAGTCAAGACCATGCTTACCAATAATATTTAGCCAAGAAATTTAATCTGATCCAGCAAGGACATTAAAATCTCTCTTAAAAGAAAAAAATTATCTTAATTGGAAATTCAGTCCATTAATATTCGTAAATCGGAACAAAACTTTTCCTCAGCTGCATCTGCAGAACCAAGTATTGGTGCCTATGCACTTACCACTGTAGCATATTTTCCAGGGCCAATTGCAATTCGCAATAACATTAGACGATCATTAATTCCATTTGATAATGGATTCCAGTTTATGTTAGAATATCATTACTAATAGTAAAACCCACACCAGATTCCCCTTTTTTTTTTCTGCTTCAGATTTACCAGTCTAGCAGAAAGTGTACCTTCCAACTACTTCATTCGGCTGACTAGAATTTGGTCGCTTTGTCTCTGAAAAAGCGGTAAAACTAACAATTTTACTTCTCTGAAGCCAAGCTACAGATGTTGTTTTGGTTTAGGACACTTCTTGTGGTCCTGAAGTGTGCCTACGTTCCAAGCTGTTATACTCAGATCTGTTTCTCAACCCTTTTTCCTTTGTCTTATCACATTTTTTTTAATTTCATGGTTGAAAGTCCAGTAATTCGTAGTATAATGACAGGATTGTGTGAACAAACATTTTTCTGGGGCAGTGCCATCCTAATTACGCTGCTTTGTAATTAAGGACACGGACTGGAAAACTGTTCACGTAAGTTTCACAGAACGGCCATCTGCTTCTTATCACCATACGTACAAAGCTCAAGTTACAGCCTCCCAGGGACTTTCTCCTCCTGTCCCCTTTGATATCACTTCATCGCTGAACGGCCAGCATTATGAATTTGTTTAAAGTGAAAGTTGCTTGGGCTGGACAAAACGCACTCTCTGCACCTAGAAAGCATCTGTTCTGGTGAACCGTGTACCACATGTCAGATGCAGACCAGGTCGCAGATTAAATAGTGATGGTAAGGCTTGATCAACCAATGGGTTGAGGGTTGGTGACTCAACGCACACTTAAACACACATACATATACAAAGAACTTAACATAAAAAATATATAAAACGGGATATAAAATATATAAAATATAAAAAATATATAAAAAGGAATATAAAAAATATAAAATACTATATATAGTATTTTATAGTGTAGGAGTGGCTGTGTGATAAGTAGCTTGTTTACCAACCACATGGTTCCGAGTTCAGTCCCACTGCGTGGCACACTGGGCAAGTGTCTTCTACTATAGCCTCGGGTCGACGAAAGCCTTGTGAGTGGATTTGGTAGACGGAAACTGAAAGAAGCCCGTCATATATATGTATATATATATGTGTGTGTGTGTATGTTTGTGTGTCTCTGTTTGTCCCCCCAACATCGCATAACAACTGATGCTGGTGTGTTTATGTCCCCGTAACTTAGCGGTTCGGCAAAAGAGACTGTTAGAATAAGTAGTAAGCTTACAAAGAATAGGACCTGGGGTCGATTTGCTCGACTAAAGGCGGTGCTCCAGCATGGCCACAGTCAAATGACTGAAACAAATAAAAGAGAAAAGAATATATATATTAAAGATATAAAATTAAAAAATATAAATAAAATAAAAGTATATAAATAATATATATATATGTACACTTTATTCGATTGCCGTTGTCTACTCATGAGTTTTACGGTTATATTTTTGTCACGCAGGATATCTAACAATCACCTCTCCTCACCAAGCAAGCTCAGTGGGGTTGCCAATTTAGTCACCGACGACCCGACCATGCAACAGGTTGTATTGGGTTACTTGTTACAAATACATGGTAACAAACATGTCAGGGCGCTCAAGAGCGCCCTGACATGCTTATTATCTTAACACGTTCATGACGTTAGATTAACACATTGTTTCAATAAAGCAAAATGCTGGTCTGACCAGGCTATAATTTGTTGTACAATGAAAATAAGACCAATGACGGTCATAAAAATGGTAAAATAATAATAAGGGAACTTGATATTTCAAAAGGTTAAAGTAAATAGCAACAAGGGTATTCTCGCTCAAACACTTGATAAAAAGTTAAATAATGTTAGAATCACGAAAAATATGGAAGAATCGCGGGGTCATCCTAGAGATTCTGTTTATGAGTCAGACATTCTTGGGTTTTCATGCTGTAAAAGCCAAGATTGGTTTGATGAAAATGACGAGATTATAAATGAACAGCCTCAAGAAATGTACAGACTTCATAAGGAAAAGATTGTTTATATGAACACTGCAGAAATGATTAAGCTTTACAAGTCTGCCAAAAACTCTGTTCAAACTAAACTCCTAGAAATTATCCAAAAGTGGTGAGAACAAAAGGCTAAAGCTCTGCAAGAATCTGCTGACAAATATGACATGAAAGGTCTTTATCAAAATTAGAAGGGGACATTTGGTCCAAGAAAAGAAGGGTCCTCTCCTGTTCTTTCTACAGAAAGAAATCTTCTCACAGATCATAAGACATATTGAAACATTGGGCAGAACATTTTAAAGATGTATTTATTGAGATACAAATGTAGACATGAACTCAATCAAAAATATCCCCCAAAGACCAGTAATTGACTCTTTTGCATTAGATCTACGTTTAGATGGTACGCTTGGAAAATGTTTTAGATCTGGCGGAAATACTTTGAAAGATAAATTGACAGAGCTTATTGTTCAAATGTGGCAAACAGGAATTGTCCATCAAAAATTTAAAGATGTATCGATTGTACATTCATATAAGGGTAATAGTTTGGATGTGACAATCATCGTGGCGTATCGCTGCTCTCTGTTGCAGAAAAAGTCCTCTCTAGAGTAATCTTAAATAGAATTCACTCTGACTTAGTCGGTTCTATCTATCCAGTGAGTCAGTGTGGGTTTAAGTCAGGTGGAAGGACAGCGGATACAATATTCAGTTTGTGACAAGTTCAAGAGAAGGCCCGAGTGAACAATAAAGGCCTCTATGTGGAATTTTTTGACCTTACAAAAGCTTTTAATTCTCTATGTCGACATGCTTTGTAGAAACTATTAACAAAACTCGGGATTCCCCAGCAAATGTCAAATATTATAGTGTCCTTACAGATATGAAGGCATCTATTCTCTCCAACGGCAGTCAGTCTCAGCCTTTTGATGTTAAAGACGATACAAAATAAGGTTGTATTTCGGCACCAGTGTTATTGTCCTCTTTCTGATGTAGAAGAGAGCGTCTTTCTTGAATATAGAACAACGGGTGGCATCTTCAAGTAACAGCGGCTCAAAGCAAGGACTAAAGTTGCATCTCAGACAATAAGAAACTTACTGATTGCAGATGATTCTGCTCTAGTTGCTCATACACTCCAAGACATCCAGCACATCATTGACGGATTTGCAGCAGAAGCCAGATCTTTTAGCTTACTACTATCAGCATAAAAATAACTGAACCGTTTTATCAGCCACATCCTGGAAATCTTGCCCAATGTGTTTGTTGAAGGCAAAGCTCTGGAAACAATTGATGCTTTCACATATTTGGGTTCTGCAGAAACAAGCGATGATAAACTCGATAGGAAGGTCCAAACTCGTATTGGAAAGACCAATACAGTTTTTGGGAAGTTTATGGTCGACTTTGGAATGCCAATGATGTCTCAGTAAGGACAAAAATAGATGTGTATAAATCAGCTGTCCAAATAATTCCTTTATATAGAGCAGAGACCTGGACACACCATTGTAAGA
>NC_043010.1:748198-753198 GCF_006345805.1 Octopus sinensis | reverse complement strand
AATAAGCTAAAAAAATAAAAACAATATAAAGATGTTTTTTTTCCTTTTGTGAAGACACAGATAAAAGAATCCTCCATGGTGCCGTGTTTCAACCCTAAATTCTAACCCAGTTGGCTTTGCCAGAAATGCCTTAGCATGAATTATGGTGGTTTTGACTTAATATGGCATCTGCTTCAGTCAGGCATCACTTCTTTGTCTCCTCTGCGTGTGTGTGTGTGTGTGTGTGTTTGTTCATGTATGCTACAATTTTACTGTTCTTTTCCATTCTTCATATCTACCTTTCTCGCTAGGAAGCCAATCAGATATGATATATCTCTATGTTGTCGCTCGACCTGCTACAAACAGTAGTCAAAATTCTCTCTCAGATCATATTCTACAGCCTTGAAAAATACGGTAGAACACATTAGACTATGCAGTCTTAAATATTCATAAATACAAAAATGTGGGATGGTCATATCTGGACTATCGTCAATCATATCCATATTCGATTAACTCAGGAAGAGGTTATATGGTGAAGGCTTCAAAATGTTTAATAAAAAAATGGTGTAACATATTAAGTAGGATTCGAACCATGGAACTATTCTTTCCCTTCTATAAAATCATCTGAAGACCACGTAATGAAACGATTGGGCGCGGTAGTTTGGATGCTGACGGCTTGACACGGCCGACTGGATATTCAGCCTGCACGTTTTGGCACTGGTGGCAAACATACACACACGTGTACGCATGCTTACGTAGAAATATGCACCTACAGAGCGAGAGAGAGAGAGAAAGAGAGAGAAAGAGAGAGAAGGTATAAGAAGTAAATACAAAAAAAGACAGTGAGGGGGATTTGAGAGAAAGTCCAGTGATCTTATCTTTCGAAACAAATGACTGCGTAAATTCCATCTCATTAGCATTTCGGTAAAAGCTTTTGGGCAAGCTTAAAACTGTTAGGAAATACTTAGAACCGTTTACAATAAACGTTTATAGATGTAATATTTTCGACTGGTAAATCCTGCGTGTACACACACACACACACACACACACACACACACACACACACAACACGCCCATACACATACTTACAGGCACGCACATGCACATACACACCCACATACACACATGCATATATATATATATATAATATATATATATATATATCACGGTATCGACCACACTATCGGATGTTGTTATACATCGATAGTCACATTGTGCTTCACATTGTTGTACCTTTCTCTGAATGATGCCATCCCACTGGCTGTGTGAGTAGGCCAACATTTCCTCCGATAAGAAAGCTATCCCGTCACAGGGTTACCCGCATACGGCTGAGTGGATTGGAGCAATGTGAAATGAAGTGTTTTGCTCAAGAACACAACGGGCCGCCTAGTCCGGTAATTGAACCCCCGATCTAGGGACCGTGAGTACAACGCCCTAAACACGCGCCTTCACTATCTCATCTATATACTAATAAAAGTGAAGTTCAATCTTGCTAGCTTGCTTGCAATGTTACCCAACTAAACTGGTGCATAATGGGAAAATACTATGAATTAAGTTTCCCCAGAAATGTTAATTTGAGCGGAATAAAACAAGTTTCCGCGTAAATCGGACCAGTAGTTATTGAGCTATTCGAGGTTTGTAGGCATAAAAACCTAAATCAGTGCATAATGGGGAAATGTTCCGAATATAACTTCAACCTGAAAGAGATGAAACTCTGACCTTTCGATTATACACAGTGTCTTGTCAACGAAAAAATACAATAAATGTTTCTATTTTCGCTTTTGTTAAATACAATATTTTAATCATTTGGAAATATTTTTACGTGAATGGGATTTCAAAAATGTAATTTGTTTGTACAATAAATATTTATATTTTCGCTTTTTTTAAACATACAATATTTTGATATTTTAAAAAATTATTTTCAAGTGAATACCATTATAAAAATTTTTTGACATATTTAAAACATATTTTAAAGAGAAAATGACTTTAAAAATACGGTAAATATTTCGTAAAAGACCCGATCGTAACTTCGGTGTGAAATAATTTTTTTCCATGTTTTTGAGTGCATTCAATGTATCTCATCTCCAAATATTTGGCTGCTATTTCTGGCTCGCCCTGCTACCACGTAATAGCTATTTGGGATAAAGAACCCGAAATACCTGTTACATGGTAGCAGGACGTGCAAGAAATAGCAGCCAAATCTTTCCTTCTCTGGGGAAAGGAGCCGTTTACGCGTGATTTCGATGTCACATTCGTTGAAAGCATGCGAAATAATCTGGAAACAAAAAACCCACGAAACATAATTCCGTTGTTGGAAAACTCAGACTACCCGTGACCCGTTGGGTCACCGGTAGTCTAGTATATATATATAGTGAGAATTTACAAAACAAAAAAAAGACGTAGACGGGTGTATAAACAACAAATAGATGTATTGTTTAACGCTCGGGAAGTGAGAAAGTCTTTTATCTTTCGAGCCTACACTCCTCAACAGAAGGGAACACATAAATAAACAGGGATATATATATATATATAGGTTATGAGAGGAAATGGTGTCAATAAGACCCAAAATGTGTCAGGTAATGCTGAGTAAGTGTGCTATGGACAGACAATAGTTAAGCTCCAGGTTCGGGGATTATGCAAATGAGGAGTCCGACGTAGGTCATATATCAGCATGTCTATATATAAAAAAAATAACAGAATGCGATAAAAATCCAAGGCTGTGAAAGATTTCACAACATTTATGAAGAGAAGGTCTTACAGATGTTTCCGGGATATTTTTATATATCCCTTCATCAAGTCGGTGTTTTGGGCGATTGCAACCCCTGTGAGCATATATGCATACATTTATGTGCTTTTCCTACAGCAGTAAAGCATTTTAGCTATTTCTAGCAATGTAGGTATCTTGACAACCTTTGTCGCATTTAGTGATAACTATATTTTTCCTTTACGATATCACGTTACACATGGCTGTTTATATTAACGCACACACACACACACACACACACACACACACATACACACACGCGCCTACAGACTCACATATCCACTTGACGCATAGCCTTGTGGTTAGAGGGTTGCATTCGCGATCTAGTGATTGTGATTTCAATTCCTAGACCGGGTGGTGCGTTGTGTTCTTGAGCAAAACACTTCATCTCACGTTGCCCTGCGATCACTTCGACACTTGACGGGTGGCACACCGTGCACCTGTTCAGGTGATGTCGATTTGATGGAAAGACTGAGCTAATGTAGAGCATATACATTTGATCACTATAAACAAACCATTTGTGTAAGTCGCTCGGCAAAAGTTGAATGCTTATATGTCATTTTCGATAGGAGAGGCCACAATACATATATATTTTTTCTACTATTTTGGGGAGAGGGATAATCGATTATATCGCCCCCAGGACTTGACTGATATTTATTTCATCGACACCCAAAAACAGATGAAAGGCAAAGTTGATCTCGGCGGTATTCGAACCCGGAAAGTAGAGACGAGCGAAATGCCACAAAGCATTTACCCTGCCTGCTAACGATTCCGCCAACTTGGCTTACACACACACACACGCACACACACACACACGCACACACACACACACACACACACACACACACACACACACACACACACACACACACACACCACACACACACACACACACACACACACACACACACACACACATATATATTTATATATATATGTTGGTCTCTCGCTCAACTGCGCCCCATACATAATAATCAAGGTGGTTGCAGTCTAGGGAGTTAGGTGGCCATTTGTTAGGGGTGATGTAGCTGGCAAAAATTGTTCTCCTGCTTGTGTGGCATGGTGCAGAGTCTTATTGCCAGACATAGGGTCTTCCCGCAATCACTCTCTTGTCCCAAGGTATCACTTCCTCTTCAAGGCTCTTAATGTAGTCCTCCGTGATGAGTGTGAGGCCGTGAGGGAAGATGAATTGAAGCATGACGTCGCCATCACTAGTGATCACGCCAAACACCATGATGTTGACTGGATGTTTGATTTTTATCATTCTCGGAACATGTCCTCAGATTGCAGTCCTCAGATTCACACCCTGACACCCTGCAAGGATCATATTGGAGCTTCCGGCGCAAATGCCAAGCAGTGAAGCATGTCGTTTCTAAATTTCTAGCAGAGTCGATTGCGTTATGGTTCTGTTTATCTCACAGACGGTGTCTAACTGACCCTACTATACCGTGTTGTCGATAAAATCAAAAACAAGCATGCGCATGCGCGAAATAAAAAACATAAAATGGCGATAATTTACCCATCGCACCCTGCATGTATGTATGTACGTGTATATATGTTTGTGTGTGACAGGCTTGAACTCAAATTCCCCTCTTGCAAATTACCTCACAAGGCAATGGTCGACTAGGGATTAGAATAGAAAGTATTTGCCCAAGGTGTCGTGCAGTGGGATCGAACCAGAACTTACGTGGTTACAAAGCGACCTTCTTAACCATTCAACCATGGTAAATATCTAAATATATTTTTTCTATCTTCATTACCTTTATGAAACAATAAATTTCATTTCACCCTCCATGAAAAGGTAAATTTCATTTCACTGTACCACCATCACTACTACAACAACAAGAACAACAATACAACAGCACTAAACTAGAAAGAAAAAAAAAAGAGAAAGAAAATCATTGTTTGCCACCTCCATGGAAAAGGTATAAATTTAGTTTTACCGCCACCATTTTGGAAAGATAAACCTCGTTAACATCACCAGAAGAAAATAAAACCAGCTTCCACCCTACCTACCGCCAACCTCCCCTGACACCGCCACTCTTACTCTCTTACTCTGATCGTTAGAGTAAGAACCCAACAATCACCTCCTACTTCCTTCCTCCTAACAGACCATTCCATCGCCTTCAGTTTTCTTTTCGCCATTTTCGTTTTTGCTGTTTTTTCTTCTTGTCTCGCTTCAATCTTTGTTTATTACTTTATTTATTTGATTTTTTTTTATATTTAGCGGTGTTTGTTTTGCTGTTTGTGTTTTTAT
>NC_043010.1:740698-745698 GCF_006345805.1 Octopus sinensis | reverse complement strand
ACATACTTTTATAGATAGATAGATTGATAGGTATATATATATATATATATATATATATATATATATATATATATATATATATATATATTGTTGTATCACCAATTGTTATGACGATACTTTTTCACACTATAACCGCGTAGAAACAATAAAATATCTAACAAAGCAGGGTAACAACAACATAACAATCCAACAAACTCTGCACGAACCGTACACGAACCAACAAACGATTCTCCGACAAACTACCAAAATGTCACCTTACGACTTCCTGCGATTAACACCTACACTGTGTCTCACTCAGACCGCTACTATTTATTGTCGTTCGGTCAAGTCTATTCTTGCAGTGGGTGTCGTTACTTTCGCCACAACATCTCCCCTTTTGAGATGTCGACTTTTGTAGGAAACGAAATTTATTTCATTATTTTTTTCTTTCTTATTTCCAACACCTCTCCCTTTTTGAAATTTCGCTTGAGAATTTTTTCTAAATGTACAGTTTGCTTTCGTTTTCCGTTACTGCTCAATATATCTTTTGATGCTGGCACAACGAAAACGTCGTAAAGCACTTCCATTGGAATTTCCTTCCTTTCTTCTATATGTCTTGTTTTTAAATTGGTTTAGGGGTCGCTTATGCTCCCATCGTTGGCCTTTTATTGAATACATCATGTTTCCAATTCTTTTAATCACTACACCATGCTGTCAACTCTCTTTATCGTTCTTGTACACTTTGAAATGGACTTTGTCTCCGACATCAAAATATTTAGTTGAATTTTTTTGTATTTTCTCTATACGCTTTTTCCTTTGGCAACAATTTGTCGAAGATCGATTTAAACTTTCGAGCTAACATTAGCTCTGCAGATGACTTGCCTGAACTGGTATTCGGACAGGGTGTTATTCTGTACACCCATGTGAATTTAGTTAGCGCTTCGTCATTTCCTAACTTGTTCCTTGCCTTTTTTTATGTGCTTGATTGCATGCATTTTGCAGGATTTCTTGAACTCGTATCCTGTAAATTATTTTCTATTGTCCGATACTATGGTGTCCGGAACACCATATCGAACAAAAAGTCCGTGCAGGAACTTTATTGTTGCCTTCGAGGTGGGTTGACTGCACCTACATACTTCAGGCCCACTTGTAAAGCTATCAACAATGTCCAGGTATATGCGTCTTTTATTGGTCCAGCGTAGTCTATATGTACCCTGGACCACGGACTATCCGTCTCAGGCCACGATTGGTATTTCACCGGTGGTGCCTTGGCTGCAAGCGC
Source organism: Octopus sinensis (assembly GCF_006345805.1). NCBI lineage: Eukaryota > Metazoa > Mollusca > Cephalopoda > Octopoda > Octopodidae > Octopus > Octopus sinensis. The sequence continues at coordinate 744,437 of NC_043010.1, read as the reverse complement.
ACAACGTCTATATGATTTTACCAAATTTTCTGTTTCTGTAATGCAATTGGTACTAACACTCTTTGTGCGTCCATTACTACACCATCGTAGAGGAAAACACCGTTCGCATTCGTCTTTCTCTTTTGTTTATTTTTCAAGGCTTCCTTTATGTTTATGATGTATTTTACTCCGTTCATTTACTTTTTATATCTTGCACAGTCACTGGCAACTCCAGAATGACATTACACATAACGTTTTTAATTTCCTTTTCTGATTGTAATTTGGCTATCACCGTATCTTCCAGCAGTTCCGCATTCTTCGGTATTAGCCTGCATAAGCAATCCGCATGGCCAATTTTCTTAGAAGGAATGTCCTCCATCTTAAAGTTGTAATTTAACAATATTGTACCCCAACGTTGAAATCTGTTAGTTGCATGGGTAGGGATTCCTTTCTTCGATCTGAAAATTGATAGTAACAGTTGGTGGTCCATCTGAAGCTGAAAACGTCTTCTGCGGAGAAATCTGAGAAATTTCTTCACGGAAAAATAAACGCTAGAGCTTCTTTCTCTATGTAACTGTAGTTTTTTCAACTGCAATCAGAGCACGTGTGGCATAAACCACCGCCTTCATATCACCGTCTTTATATTCGTATAGCAAAACTGCTCCTACGCCGTATTCAGAAGCGTCAGAAGTTACAACAATCTCCACTGCAGGATCAGAATGAACCAACGACAAATCCGAAATTAATATCTTTTTTAATACCCCGAAACACCTTTTCACAGTTGTTTGACCAATTCCATTTGGCGTCTTTCTTTGGCAAATTATTAAGTGCGGCTCTCATTTCATACATGTTTGGTATGTAATCTTGATAATGGTTCTCTGGGTCAAGAAAAGCTTGTAATGTGACGATGTTGTAAAGTTGCTCCAGCATGACTGAAACAAGAAAAGGATAAAACACGAAAGACATCCAATAAAAAAAAGACCATATTGGATAATGCAGTCTGAGTTTCAGATAGGATGGTCACTGTTGGATTGATTTGAAGCAACGATATCATCAACAACAAAAACAGCAGTAACAACAATAACAGCAACAACGGTACATTTCACTGCTTTACGGTTTACCGAATTAATTAGCATTATTACAAACCACTATTGGGTCTGTTTCTATTCTATGATAGTAATTACTTTTAATTATAACCTCTAATTTTCACACCCACCGAAAATGCACTCAAACTATCGTCGGCGTCATCATCATCGTCGTCAGTATCATCGTCATCGTGAATATCATTGGTGTCATCATTAGCATCGTCATCATCATGATCTTCATCATCATCATAGTCGTCATCAACATCATTGTCATCAACATCGTTGTCATTATCATCGTTGTCGTCGTCATGATGATGACGACCCATCATCATCATCCCCATCGTCGTCGTTGTTGCCGCTCTCTCTACATGCACACATGTATACATAATACATACATACATGCATGCATGCATACATTCATACATACATACATGCATGTATACATGCATACATGCATACATGCATACATACACACACACACACACACACACATACATACATACATACATGCATATAATAGATTAAGATTTGACGAAAGTTTGACAACATTCATGCATTATAATATAAAATGTGTGTGCTTGGGTGTGTGAGTGTGCATATATACGTGTGTGTGTGTGTGTGTGTGTGTGTGGTGTGTGTGTGTGTGTGTGTGTAGTTCAGTTAATATAAATGTGCACAAATAATAGTTATTAGACAATTGTATTCCAACATAGTCGGATTTTCGCACTATATATTTTTATTTTGTACAAGAGTTTTCACAAGTCCTTTAATGGTCTTCAACCCTCTTCGGGTAATGTTTATATAGCAACGGTAACTATATCCAGGTGAATATTTGCATAACAACAGTATTTATAACTAAGTGACATTATATTGTTAACGGGAGGTATTGCTTACTGCATTACATCAGTTTTTGAATGACTTTTATTTTTTAATTAAATGACATTCATATATTCTAATAAAACTAGATTTTTTTTCTTTTTGGTCTCTTCTATTCAATTCATTTCATTTATAAAGTTCATAAATTAGGAATATCCTTTAATAGTGGAGGCACATGGCCTAGTGGTTAGAGCAGCGGACTCGTGGTCGAGGGATTGCGGGTTCGAATCTCAGACCGGGCGATGTGTGTGTTTATGAGCGAAACACCTAAGCTCCACGCGGCTTCGGCAGAAGGTAATGGCGAACCTCTGCTGACTCTTTCGCCACAACTTTCTCTAACTCTTCCATCACCTGCGACGGATCGGCGTCCCATCCAGATGGGACTTATACGCCAAGGAGACCGGGAAACCGGCCCTTATGAGCCAGGCGTGGCTCGAGAAGGAACAAACAAAATATCCTTTAGTGGTTGAGGATATGTGAATTTCTGATCACGAACAGGAGTTGTAGGAGAGCATCACAGCCATATGTGAAGAGGAACTCTTTGGGGGTTTGAATAATTCACACCTGGAAGCGTCATCCTTAAACAACTCTTTTTCAGTGACCTTTTGAGAGGGAGAAAATTCTAACTGGGCTCCGCCTGCAATGACATGTGCTGTTAATCTTGATATATCACTATGTCACGCATATATGGTTGTGATGTATGTGCCTGGTGTACCCTTATCTGACAAGTAGTCATGATGGGTCTATTGGGCTTCGTATATTTGTACCCCAGCGTCATTTTGATGGTGTGCGCCGCTTTCTCGCTGAAGAAGAAGAAGAAGAAGAAGAAGAAGAAGAAGAAGAAGAAGAAGAAGGAGAAGAAGACCGAGGACATTTAACATTTGAGAGTGATAAAACACAGCTCCGAAATTTATTCAAAAACATTGGGAATAAAGCCATAACAAGGAGCCAAAACTAATTGACAACGTGTTGGACTATATCCGAGTAAGTAATACTCATTTCCACATGAAATGACGTATTTTAACTGTATATCATCTGCATTGCTCGCGCAACACGTGTAAACACGCTGGCCACATTACGATCCAATCAACACCAGACCATCTCCGTCCCCAAACAACATGCACAAAAGCATTATAAATAAATTAAATAATACTTGTATTATTCAACCCAAGAATAACAATGGGGAAGTACGTACTTCAAACTTGTTACACAAAAAGTACGAAAAATTACACGTGCAACACCATTTAACACCAGAAATGAATGGGCCGGGACTCTACGAAAATCATGACCGTCAAAATAAAGGGCTGGATGTTATTCCTCATGTCCCGCAAATAAAATCAAAAAAACATAAATGGGCACGTGAGGAATAAATTTCCTCCTCTACGCTTATTTTACAGCAGTGCTCTACCTAAAGAGCGAAAATACAACACATACATATAAAATCTGGAAGAAAAATAACCTAGATAAAGATTTGAATAGAGCGGTGAAACTCTTTTAAACTACTTAACATCGAAGATTTGGGTGTGTCTGCCAAGTTTGTGCAAAACTGCTTTCAGCTGACCAAAAAGACACTCGGGTTTCCGTTACAGAAGATTTCCTTGATTGTGTCGAAAAAGAGGAAAACATTTTGAAAACTCTGCATAGGCCTCTGAGCAGGTATCGCCAAGCTTTTGGCAAAATTTGATGCAGATTCTCTGCTCAGCTTACTCTGTTATGGTCAAAGCGACAATCACACGACACACACCTTCCTTCCAAGCACTGCTATAAACAGCGGAAGTGAGCTAGAACGTTAAAACTTA
>NC_043010.1:728198-735698 GCF_006345805.1 Octopus sinensis | reverse complement strand
TATATATATATATATATATATATATATATATATATATATATAATATATATATACACGCACACACACTCGCACACACGCGCGCGCACACACACATATAGATCCATTTTGACCATCCTGTTGACAGATAGATATACGAGAGCCTATCTTTCTGGCTTATCTTTCGGATTCACAGACGACCATGTGTGTGTGTGTGTATGTGTGTGTGTGGTGTGTGTGTGTGTGTGTGTGTGTGTGTGTGTGTTGTATGTATGTACATATAAATGTGGATATAGGGACTGGGCGAGAGATAGAGAAGTGGAAAGAGAGGGAGACACGTAGACCGAGAATTGCGTCGAAAGAAAGCCTGCCTAATATGCATGACATCTAAATCAATACACACGCACGCGTGCACACACACATACACACACACACTTACATACAAGCACACACACACACGTACGCACATACAAGGTACACACGCGTAGAAGGGCGCACAAGCACACACACAAATACCCTTAATTCACATACACCCACTCATTCATACAAAAAATACAAACGAGTTGCGTGTGTGTGTGTGTGTGTGTGTGCGTATGTGTGTGCGCGCGCGCGCGATTGAGAGTGAATGTGTGTATTTTGTTTGTTTTCATGTGGGCGATTGTGTGACAGGTACGTTGCCATAGAAACAGAAGTTTCCATGGATTGCTTGTTGCAGTGTTTAGAGGTTTGAAATCTACATTGCGGATACAATAAACAAGAGAAGACATTGTGATTAAAAGAGATATTAGAGATCCTCCATCGGTTTCCACGATGACTATTCTACCGAACCATGAGCCCTCAACGTAACTCTGCAGTGCAATCAACGTAACCCTCTGTGAGACAAGACTGGACCTTTGTATTACAGGTACCGTCCAGATACATACGAACACACATGACATCCACGTACATAGATACGGACACACAGACACACTCACATACATAAAAAGACATTCAACTTTCGTCTTTCCTTTGTTAGAAGCTCTCGTTCTCTTCCTCCCCTCCACTCCACTCCTTCTCCTCCTCATTTTCCCCCTCCTCGTTCTCTTCCTCCCCTCCACTCCTTCTCCTCCTCGTTCTCCTCCGTTACTGTTTGGTTTGTTATTCTACTTTCTTCTATTCTTTTGCTTGTTTCAGTCATTTGACTGTGGCCATGCTGGAGCACCACCTTCAAGGGATTTTAGTCGAAGAAACCGACGCCCGGGACTCATTCTTCGTAAACCTAGTACTTATTCTAACGGTCTTTTGCCGAACCATTAAGTTACGGGGACATAAACATATCGACATCGGTTATCAAGCGATGGCGGTGGTGGTGGGGTAACAAACACAGGCACAAAGACAAACACACCTAAATATACACACATATTAATATATATGTATGTGTATTTATTTATATATATATATATATATATATATATATATATATACGATATACGATGGACTTCTCTCAGTTTCCGTCTGCTAAATCTACTCTGAAAGCTTCAGTCGGCCGGAGGCTATAGTAATATACACTCGCCCAAGGTGTCACACAGTGGGACTAAACCTGGAACCATGTGGTTGGGAAACAAGCATCTTACCACCCAGCCACGCCTGCGCCTGCTTATATATATTTCAAGGCCAAAGTGAATCTGGCGCTTTCGCTGGGCGCGGCTGGGATCTCGCCGATATTTATTGTGTTTTTAACTCAGAAGATCTATAAGAGATGTTATCTCAGGAAAAATAATGCAGTAACCGGCTGATCAATTGTGTATATACATTAAACATAATATAGATATATATATTTTTTCAAATCAAAGAGATTTCCTAGGTGTAGAGAAAGCTCCCGTTACTTTTGAGAAAGCCGTAAGGAAGGCAGCTTTCCAAGGAGAGAGATACTCTGACATGAAACTTGCTGTCAAAATAATACCTGTCATCTTGCAATGCTAGTCACTACAGCCTATTGTGGCGATCGAGATTGTGGCAAAAGTGTTGTACACGATTTGTCACTTAAATCTATTGAAATGATGTGCAGATGCTTCACTATTCGTTTCTGGATGTGAAACGGCTATCATTTGACAGGACGAGGTAATGATCACATATATGTATATGTATGTATGTATGTATGTATGTATGTATGTATGTATGTATGTATGTATGTATGTATGTATGTATGTATGTATTATGTATGTATGCATGTATGTATGTACGTATGTACAAATACAATTACTGAAAGAGGAGAGAGAGAGAGAGAGGGAGAGAGCAGGGAGAGTTTCCGCGCTTGATCTCACCAACATGCTCTTTATGGAACAAACAGTGCAGTACAAAGCAAAGAGTAAAAATGTTCCCTGGCCTCTATTTCACAAATAACACAGCATTCATTCCTAATGTTAAGGTGACACAAACATCGGATCATAACTTAGAAGTGCTAACAATGTTTGGTCCACAGAAAAGTGCAGACATGCAGTTTTCTTGAAGCATCCAACTCCTTTCTAGCCTGAACTTTTGGAATGGTATTCAGAAAAGCAGTCCCTGGAGCAATACTTGTCTGTCAATCTCTCGATGCAGGATATCGACATAAATCTACAACACTTTATTACAATTATGCAAAACATGCAGTAAGTTTGCTCCAGAGAGAATGTCAAACCGACTGAAAAACAAAATTCCCAAAGATACGAAAATCATTAATGAGACGACGAGCAAAGATCTCAAATCCTCTAAATGGGCCAGCAAAGGATTGAGAAATCGTAACACAAACATTGAGAACTCAAACATTCCCGTGGAAAGGAGGGAGTAGAAGAAAAAAAAGCAGGCCGTAAAAAATGTAAAAACCAACCCTAAAACCTTCTATAGATTTACAGAAGAGTCTGCTTCAGCACAGTACAAGGTAGGCCACTGTTCGAAGGAAATTGTTCACTGATTGCAGACGCCCAAAAGATAAAAGGAATACTTAATGTGCCGTACAAAAACGTTTTCACATCTCCGTTGCGACACCGGCAAATAAATATGCCTGATGAGTTCCTCGACACCACAGCTCTACACGGAGGGATGACAATTACATTGAATTAGAGGAAACTGGTGTAAGATCGGCCATTGATGAATTGAGTTTATACTCAGTCACTGGTCCTGATGAATTCCAAGTAATCCAACTGAAAAATGCAAAGGGACCCTAGGAAGACCACTGCAGATTCTCTTCCAAACTTTCCTTGCATGTGGTTGGCTTCCCAGAAAGTTAAAGGGGATATGATACGTCCTACCAATTAAGGATAAGTTAGAAAAACTGGTTGAAACTTAGAGCATGTAAAGCGCTGCAGACACTTTTTAATTTTATTCCTGTCAACTTTTATCCGGAACAAGGATTATCTGAAACATTGGATTTTTGACTCTCCACGAAAAGTTCGTTGTATTCTTGTTGATTTTGTTCTATGATACAAGTCTTACTGCCGCTGAACAATACCAGTCTTATGCTTTCGCCATAACATATCTTTATTATTATCACACTGCCTTCTGCGCATGCGTGCTTATAGTTAGTACCATTGTGGTCACATGATAGCAGTTTGAGCCTGATCGCGCCATTTTTCTTCCTGGCTTTACAGTGTTAGCCCGGCCGCTCCACAAGCCATGTGCACCAAAGAAGAACAAAGAGAAGTGATCCGAGAGATGGTAATGGTGAACTGGTTTACCATTACCAGCTTACCATCTTTCGAGCTTGCTGAATCTTATCGTCAGTGGTGGAGGTTGATGGGCATCATACTCTCTCTTCGTGCGCCACACTTGTCCGGCCACTTTTAAACTTCTCAATCCATTCATACACACTTCTAGGTGGCAGTGCACTGTCCCCGATGAATTTCGACACCTGACACACCTTCCGACCAGAGAAATCGAACCACTGCTCTTTGTTCTTCTTTGGTGCACACTGCTAGAGAAGTGGTCATGCCTACACTGTAAAGCCGGAAAGAAAAATTGTGCGATCAGGCTCAAACTTCAATCACGTGACCAAAATAGTACCAACTATAAGCACGCATGCGCAGAAAACTGCGTGACAATAACAAAGATATGTTATGGCGAAAGTTCGGATAATTTTTTACTTATATACAGGATCTATGGTTCTTACTGTGCTTTTGTGCTAGTTTTTCACCTCCTCCCTATGATTGTACTCTATGTTATTAACTTGGACTTGGGATATTGGTCTCTGCAACCAATGCAAACTTCAGAAGAATTGTGTCTTGTATTTTGCTTCCCCATCTACAATGATATGAAGCCGAGGTGTGGATGTGAGAGAATGAACTAAAAATAAGTATTTTGCTTTATGGGTCACATGACGGATGCATATTAATGACTTTGAGTTTTTGCTCGAAAAAAAGAAAAAGGAAACGGTTTCTGTCTTCTGCACGATGAAATAAACACCAAAAACAATATAAATTATATAAATATGTATGTGTGTGTGTGTGTGTGTGTGGTGTGTGTGTGTGTGTGTGTGTGTGTGTGTGTGTGTGTGTGTGTGTGTGTTTGTGTGTGTGTGTGTATGTGTGTGTGTATTTACTCACACTATGGATATTCACAGTACGGATATACAAAGCAAAATATGCCTAATTCTATCAATAGTCTCATGGAGAAACAATCATTTGATCTTGTGAAGTATTTTACGAAACCCGAGATAATTGTACGGTTAAGGAGCTAGGTTTGCAACCACGGGACTTTGCGCTCAAACCCATTGCGCGGCACTTTGGGCAAGTGTCTTCTACTATAGCCTCGGGCCGACCAATGTTTTGTGAATGAATTTGGTAGGCGGAAACTGTGTGGAAGCTCATCATATACATACATACAGACAGACAGACAGATAGGTAAACAGATAGGTAGGTAGGTAGATAGATAGATAGATAGATAGATAGATAGACAGATAGATAGATGTGTGTGTATGTGTGTGCTTGTGTTTGTATTTGTTCCACAACACGGTTGTTGAAAAACGGTGTTGTTTTGTTTACGTCCTCGTAACCTTAGCGGTTCATCAAAAGACCGACAAAAAATAACAACTGGGGTTGAGTTGTTCGGCTAAAATCCCTTCAAGGCAGTGCCCCAGCATGGCCACAGTCCAATGACTGAAAAAGTTAGAAAAAAAAATGAAAGATTAGAACGCAGAGAATGAATTGAAGTCGTCAAGGAATTAGTGCGTTTATTGCCATGGATTTTTGTTCAACTTTATGCCGATGTCAGCACAATTAATGAGAGCAATGAAAGAAGGCAAAGTTGAGAAAGTCATAGAATTCGTCATAGAAATTGCTAACAACACCAGTTCTTCTGTACGGGGAAAAATGGTAAAATAGTGTATAGAATTTTGTGCTATTTGATGACCATTTTACATAGCAACTAACACATTAAATTTTTTTTTTCCAAATTAGAATAAAAAGTTAAAACAAATGAAGACAATTTAATGATGTTGGTGTATTTGTATCGGGAGAAAGTTACTTCTTAGAAGCGTTGCTGTGCCACACCTTCCAGGAATTTTCTCAAACCAGCGATGGGAATGATGGCTGGGTTACCAGTAGTTACTAAGAGTTGCAGCGTGAAAGCCTCATTTTCTTTGCAAAGAGGCAAGTTCTGGGGATGAAAGCGAAAAAAAAAAAGATTTATTGTCTTCTAATGTTCGTCTAAAGAATACCATATTTTCAGTTCTTTTTTCATCAGCATCATCATTATTATTGTTGTCGTTGTTGTTGTTGTTGTTGTTACTATTACTACTATACTATCATCAGCATCATCGTTATTGTTATTATTATCAAAATGAAGTAGATTGACAATTTATTTTTTGAACCAGTTGAAGACACACAAGATGTCGAAATATCGTTCGCTAGATAACAATGGCACTCTTCTTTTAATTTTGACTCTATTATTATTATTATTATTATTATTATTATTATTATTATTATTATTATTATTATTATTATTATCATTATTATTATTACATTAAAGCAGATATTCCCGAGTGCACAGGTTGTAACCTTCTGACTCGATATAGTAACTATAGCTGTTCATCTGTGTGCATTAAAAATCCAAATGTTGTTGACATATTTTGATTTAATGTTAACATATTTAAAACAAGAAGCAGAACAAAACAAAATTAAAGCTGATATAATTAAGCATTATGGGGAAAAACAAATATTTGTCCTCGACTAATATTTGAATAAATAGGTTGATAGATCGGGGGTATTGGTAGAGCGTTGGACTAGATGTCCTGCATATGTTCTGAGATCAAACCCAACCATAGTCGACTTGGCTTGTCATCTTTTCAGTGTCGATCAGATAAAGAGATGGTATGGCGCAGCGGTTTGGGCGCTGAGGATATGGCACGGCTGACTGGACAGTCAGTGAGTTTAGCGTTGGAGGCAAACACATACACGCACACGCACGCACGCAGACAGACACACACAGACACACACATTTACAAGCATACACGTGCGCATGCTTGCTCGCGTAGATATATCCACATACACATAAGGAGAGTGAGAGAAAGAGAAAGAGATAGAGACAGACAGACAGACAGTATCAAAGCAATTTATTAATTAAGCACGATTGAACATAATCAATACCTTGTCCTCATACGAATAAAGAGAAATATGTTGACATGCATAAAACAGTGACAGGGTGGGGGAGAGACAGAAAGGGAGAAGAATTATAAACGTCTGATGTCAAATGAGTCAGCGTTGAATTAACGACGCTAAATACGTGAAGCCAAAACGGTGGTGACAAAAAATCTCGTATCAATTAGGTACGTGGGTAGATTAATCTCTGTAATTCCACCCATGAAATCTAATTCTTCTGTCTATGTTACAACTTAATATAATTTCGATTCGTTCGTTAAGTAGGGGAGGCAACTCGGAGCATGCTTCGGTATAATAATGACCTCGTCATGGATATTTAGTTTATACCTTCGTTGTTGGAGTCGTGATGGGAGAATTATTAATTAGATTTTGCAATAACGTGCTCTAGTAATCGTAGTAAAGCTAGAATAGCCTAGAAAATACATTAACCAGAGATAACATCCGCATGGGAAAAAAACGCAGAAGTAAAACTAAAGCCAAATGATAAAACCTAAAGATAGAAGCATTTATAGCCTTCTATAAACGATGTTTCTCGAATACCAATCCAGTTATAAATAACGCATAATTTATAGGGTTAAAAGAAAAAATGAATCGGAATAGGCTAAAACCTACTGTCGGAACTCCAACATGCCCTCCCATTAACTAAGAAAGCTTTGATACCATTGCACCTGAGGAAATCTTTGAACTTATCCATCAAAATTAGACTCATTAACATTACAAACGAGAAAGCAACTTTGTTTCCATTTCGAACGTAACAGATTTTCTCTCCTTTATATTAAATTCTAAGCGTTGCAAACTTCATTCGCGTTTGTACGATTATAGGGTCTAATCTAGATGTTTGAAAATCGGGAACTACTTTGGAGTAATTGTATACTCTAACCAGAAATTGGATTGTGATTCGAGTCGTGCAGAT
>NC_043010.1:717780-728098 GCF_006345805.1 Octopus sinensis | reverse complement strand
GACAGACAGACAGTATCAAAGCAATTTATTAATTAAGCACGATTGAACATAATCAATTACCTTGTCCTCATACGAATAAAGAGAAATATGTTTACATGCATAAACAGTGACAGGGTGGGGGAGAGACAGAACGGGAGAATTATTAAAACGTCTGATGTCAAATGAGTCAGCGTTGAATTAACGACGCTAAATACGTGAAGCCAAAACGGTGGTGACAAAACATCTCGTATCAATTAGGTACGTGGGTAGATTTAATCTCTGTAATTCCACCCATGAAATCTCATTTCTTCTGTCTATGTTACAACTTAATATAATTTCGATTCGTTCGTTAAGTAGGGGAGGCAACTCGGAGCATGCTTCGGTATATAATGACCTCGTCATGGATATTTAGTTTATACCTTCGTTGTTGGAGTCGTGATGGGAATTATTAATTAGATTTTGCAATAACGTGCTCTAGTAATCGTAGTAAAGCTAGAATAGCCTAGAAAATACATTAACCAGAGATAACATCCGCATGGGAAAAAAACGCAGAAGTAAAACTAAAGCCAAATGATAAAACCTAAAGATAGAAGCATTTATAGCCTTCTATAAACGATGTTTCTCGAATACCAATCCAGTTATAAATAACGCATAATTTATAGGGTTAAAAGAAAAAATGAATCAGGAATAGGCTAAAACCTACTGTCGGAACTCCAACCATGCCCTCCCATTAACTAAGAAAGCTTTGATACCATTGCACCTGAGGAAATCTTTGAACTTTATCCATCAAAATTAGACTCATTAACATTACAAACGAGAAAGCAACTTTGTTTCCATTTCGAACGTAACAGATTTTTCTATCCTTTATATTTAAATTCTAAGCGTTAGCAAACTTGCATTCGCGTTTGTACGATTATAGGGTCTAATCTAGATGTTTGAAAATCGGGAAACTACTTTGGAGTAATTGTATACTCTAACCAGAAATTGGATTTGTGATTCGAGTCGTGCAGATAGCTTCGTACCACTTTTTCAATCCAAGAGTTCTTTAACCTTATGTATTATGAACTTTATTTACAGCTGATCTAGCATTTGAAATAGAAGTCAATCGTAGATGAAAATCAAAACGACTGACGAAGTGGACTGGCTTCAGGCTTCTTATATAACATAGTAGAATTCTTGTAATAAATTGCGGCCATTCACCGAAACGCACGGAGTATTAATTTGACTTATCTTTTCCTTCATTAAAATAATTGTTATATTAAACCATATGTATCTTTACACTTGGATTGCTGTGTTTATACACACCAAATCACTTATTAATATATAAGTACACACATACACACACACACACATGCACATATACATAAGAAAAAATTATTATTATTGATATCAAGTTATTTCATATTCCTTCTTTACCTATGACTGCTTACATATTTTACGTCACTATTAGTTGTAGCCCCGGACTAATCTCTAATTAGTTATTGAGAACTCTCCTTCAATAAACACGTTGGTTATACGAATTAAATTAACCTTTATAGATTCAAGTATATCATGTAGACACCCCCACACACACACACATAATTACAAGTATATATGTATGTGTGTGTATATAACATACGCTTTCACATTCACACATATGTATGCTTACATACACACTTACAAACACAGGCACACACACACACTCACACACACACACACACTCAGACACACACACCATCTTCACATTTATTACAATTTGTACTTAATTCTCGTTCAGTTTTATTTGTTTTTTTCTCCTCCTTCATCTTCCTTCTACTCCTCCTCCTCCTCGTAAAAATCCACCCTACCCGCCCACTTCCGCCACCCCCAACTCATTCACCACCTCCCTCTCTCTCTCTCTCTTCTTCCACGTACACAGTGTTATATTATTGCTATCGATTTGTAATACTGGTCTCACTTATTATGTGTTTGTAGCTCTATAAAATCTGTTGTATACAGCTTTGCAAGACACATATGTCTACAGACGTGGGATTCAGTTAAGCGGAATGTTTGAATAATCAGCTATTAGATGTGAATACAATATATATATATATATATATATATATATATATATATATATATATATATATATATATATTGTATTCACACACACACACACACACACATCATGTATGTATATACGTATGTATGTGTGTGTGAGAGAGAGTGTGTGTGTTAATATTCATATGTACTTATATAATTATGGGGTATCTATGAAAGCACGTGACCTAGTGGTTAAGGTGTAACACGTAAGTTCATGGTTTCGATTTCCAGGGCGGCAATATGTTGTTTTCTTAAGTAAAAGATTTAGTATACGTTGGTTCACTCCACTCAGCAGTAAATGAGGAACACTGCAAAGGACTGGCGGTCAATTCAGAGGCAACGTTGGTATGCGCCTAGCCAGCGAGGGCCATCATTCAAACAATACCAGGAAGCGCATTGTGAGCAGCGGTGAATACTATCAGCAATATATATGTATGTATGAATGTATGAATGTATATATGTATGTATGTCTCTCTTTCGCTTTCTCTTTTACTTGTTTCAGTCATTTGACTGTGGCCATGCTGGAGCACCGCCTTTAGTCGAGGAAATCGACCCCAGGACTTATTCTTTGTATTACCTAGTACTTATTCTATCTGACTCTTTTGACGAACCGCTAAGTTACGGGGACGTAAACACACCACCATCGGTTGTCAAGCGATGTTGGGGGGGACAAATACAGACACACAAACATAACACACACATACATACATATATATGTATGTATACGACGGGCTTCTTTCTTGGTCGGCCCGAGGCTATAGTAGAAGACACTTGCCCAAGGTGCCACACAGTGGGAATGAACCCTGATTCATGTGGTCGGCAAGCAAGCTACTTACCATACAGCCACTCCTGCACCCTGTATATATATATATATATATATATATATATATATATATATATATATATATATATATCCTGCGCCAGGATAGAAAGACGTTTACAGTACCTAGGTTTCCCAAGCGGTCACCCATCTAAGTACTAACTAGGCTCGACGTTGCTTAACTTCGGTGATCGGACGAGAACCGGTGTTTTGTAAGTGATATTGCTTCACAATCACACAGCTTCGAGTATATATATATATATATATATATATATATATATATATATATATATATACACGCACGCACACACGCACGCACACGCACACACTCACACTCACTCACGAAGATCTTCCTCGCAGTTTCGGTCGACTAAACTCACTCACAATTGTTCAGCCCAAGGCTATAGTAGAAGGCATTTGCTGAAGGTAGCGTGCAGTAGGACTAGACTCGAAGCACTGTGACTACAAAGCGAGCTTCTTAACCACTCAACCGTGTACAAGTACCGTATGTATGTATACGTGCGTATGTGTGTGTATGTGTAGGTGTTTGTATGCGTGTGCTTGAACGTATGCGTAGATGTGTGATTGTATATTAGTGGGGTCATTCTTCACATAAAAGCTCACCATGCATACAGGAGTTACAAGGTTTATTGTTAATTAGTTAAATAATTAACATTAAAAAGTGGAATACAGCCAGTGTGTGTGTGTTATTGGCAAAATGACGATCCGGGTATACAGCGATATCACTTTCAAAACATGGCTTCTAGTTATCTGGTTAAGGGCCTTGGAATATAAATACACAAACTCTGTGTGTGTGTGTGTGTGTGGTGTGTGTGTGTGTGTGTGTGTGTGTGTGTAAAACTATGTGAATGTATGTATGTCTAACTGTATGTATGTATATATATGTATATGTGTATATATACATATATATATATATATATATATATATATATAATATATATATATATATATATATATATATATATTATATATATATAACTTAGAATAACTTTGAAAGGTTTTGGCCAGTATTGGCCCAGGCCATGTCTAACTTAACAGCACCACCTGGCGAAGTCTTTCAATTCAGGATTTGAGCACCAAGGCCCATTCGAGCAGAGAGTTATTGTTTGTGGAGACATATCCAGGTGTGTGTGATTTGTTCGGGACTGTTTGAAGGAATTTGTCCAAAGACTTCTTGAATTTTGTGTGGTCAGTTTCTGTTTTGACGTGTCCTGGTGTAATGTTGAAGAGAGCGGGTCCAATTGAGGTGAAATAATTGTGCCGTATTGTTGTTATGAGATGCGATTTAGATTTTTGTTGTGGACGGATGGCACGGGGTCCAAGTCTTGGATGTATTTTGAAGGTGATACCAGCATCATTTGTCAGTGCTGATGGAATATTTTCCACATCATACAGATAATATATATATATATATATATATAATAATAAATATTAGGGAATAAATCCAAATTTACAGGGAAAAAATCAGATTTAGGATTAAATCGATTTTATAGTAAAATATTATAAAATATTATTCGAGACAAAACCCTATTTTGCAAAACAAACAAGGAAAATAGTGGTTTTGTCTCGAATAATATTTTATATATATATATATATATATATATATATATATATATATATAGAGAGAGAGAGAGACGCAGACTTACATACATATATAGATATTCATGTATACATATATATATGAATATAACATTTATATATATATATATATATATATATATTAATATATCTATCTATCTATCTATCTATCTATCTATCTATCTATCTATCTATCTATCTATCTATCTATCTATCTATCTATTTATCTATATATATATATATATATATATATATAGATATATATATATATATATATATATATATACGTACACACACACACACACACACGCATATATATATGTACAGTATATACACATATCTATGTACGTACATGTATATGTTAATACATATATATATATATATATATATATATATATATATATATATATATATATATATATATATATATATATATGTATATATAACACACGTAATTTTCCTTCCATGTGCTGAAGAACTGAATAATTGATTACCTTTATAAACACAAGTACAAGTTTGTTTGTTTGTTTTTTTTTCATCCTGTTCTCCAACAACTTCGATAATGAGCAGCAAATATTCAATGCCAATTACATTCGTTTGAATTTTGCAATAATTGATGTGGAGAAAGCTTATTGATGGCATTTTGGGTGAGAAATAAGTCGAGAACTGCTCCTAAATTTAATAATGTTATGTAGAGTTATCAACTGTGATATTCGATAGTATGGATTCTTTTTGAAATAATCGAAGTCAATCAAAAATTCCGTCTAGCCTAGGATATGTATGTGTGTGTGTACGCATATATATATATATATATATATATATATATATATATATATAATATATATATATACATCCGTACATACATACATACATACATACTATATATATATATATATATATATACACACATACATACACACACACACCACCACCACACCCACACACCACATACACACACACACACACACACCACACACACACACACACACACACACACACACACACACACACACACATATATATATATATATAATATATATTATACATATATACATACATACAAACATACGTGTAATTATTTTTAATTTGCGTGTTTAGTGTATTTCTGCCTGAATATGGTACACATATTCAGGCAGAAATATATGTATGTATATACATACATAAATACATACCTACATACATACATATATATATATATGTACATTTTTGTACGTATGTGCGTATGTAAGTAAGCAGGTTTGCAGTTATCTAGATAGGTGTATGTATATATGTAAACAGGTATGTACGAAGACACATATGCAGATGTGTGTGTGTGTGTTATTTTATTTTTTTGTTTTTCTTTTCCAAGAATTTCATGTCTACAACAATAACAACAATAACAAAACATTTATTGATCAGGAAATGAATTACAAAATTTGTTTTGACAGAAAATTTTGATTTTATTTGAAGGCTTATCGAACCGCTTGGTAAATAACCCATCAGACATCCACACATCCACATACATGCCTATGGCTGTCCACTAGTGATCGAGGAAGACCAGCACTGATCACAACCCATGCAAAATGCCTGCAATATTTGTGCATGAGGCTAACGTACCGGCGGTCGGTTTCACCCGAGTTCTCTCCCCACCTCCGGCTTCCCCGTTCGCCGCGGCGCCCTCCTATTCGACCGGGCATTGGTAAGTCGCCTCGCCGGTGACTACGCAACCTAAAATTTTAGATCCAGTGAGGCTTGCCCAATACCTCACAGACTCTCTTTACTCTACCGACACGAGCTGCAGCTTGGCCAGAACAAGATAATCAGTGTCAATACGGGTCGCAGGCTCAGGAATGTGTGAGCGCCAAAATCTTAAGCGTAAGCAAAATATCCCAAGATGTTCAATGCTACTCCCAGCAAATCTGGTTTTATATCGGAGTGACATTCTCTTAGGTGTGTGTGTGTGCGTGTGTGTGTGTGTGTGTGTGAGAGAGAGAGAGAGAGAGAGAGAGAGAGAGTTTACTCATGATTAAAGAGTAAACCTCAGTGATTAAAAATTCAAGGAGCTCGAAGCAGGACTCTTGTGGTGGAAACGGTGAGTGATAAACTGGTATCTTCTCACTAATCCATAGGAAATGATAACCAATTTCTATTAACTCCACTGGAATGAATTAAACATTCTAAGTAGTTGAACATTGTGGGGACTTCCAGGTTTTGCCACCATCTGTCATTTTGAAGTAACAAATAGAATCTAAACGGCAATTCTCAAACGATCGAAGCGGGTAAGTATACAAGAGACTTTTTCCTCTTTATACAACTTGACTAAACTGAAACGACTTGCTAGAAGCTGTTAAAATGTAAAATGACATTTTAACATTAACTCCTTAGCATTTAGATTATTCTGTCAAATGTAATACATATTTATTTACATTGTTTTGAATTAATCAGGCATTATCTCATAGCTTCAAGATTTTAATGGTGGAGATTGGTTATTTTTATAGCGACACTGTACGGTAGATGTGAGGGGCAAGGTCTGGCTGGTTTGAACATAAAACAGGTAGAATATTGGGGCAAGACATGTCTGATTTAAACGCTAAAGGGTTAAACGTTTACCGTTGAAACTCTGAGTTTGTTGTCTAAAGTGGATATCATTAGATGGGCAGAAGAGCAATGTGCTGAGGTAATCTGCATTCAGGAACATCGAATCCTCTTTCATCTAGAAACATCGAACTTCCTTGTCTAGGCACATTGGGTCTTCCTTGACGATGTTAGTATTCAGCATCAAAACATGGAAACAAAATGATGGATATATCTAAAACGCTCAACAGAATAGCGCACCATCACCAGTTTATTGGATGACTCCTGAGTCCAAGTGCCTATGGCACTCCGTCGGTTACGGCGATGAGGGTTCCAGTTGATCAACGAAACAGCCCACTCGTGATATTAATGTGCAAGTAGCTGAACACTCCACAGACACGGGTACCATTAACGCAAATCACAAAGAGATTCCCTTTCCATACAGTCAAATAAGGGGGGGGGCACAGCCTTGAAAACAATTTTAGTCGAACAAATCGACTCCACTCCTAGTAGTTAAGTATTTTTAAAAGTCTGGTACTCATTTTATCGGTTCATTTACCAGAACCGGTAAGTTATAAGGACGTAAACAAAGCAACACCAGTTGTCAAGCAGTGGCCATAGGACAAATATAACCAGAATAAAACCGATAAACATGTTTGTGTGTATGTACAGTTAGATAGATAGATAGATGTATATATATATATATATTTATATATATATACATACACATATACATATATATATAATACATATATAGATATACTTGTATATGTATATATAGAGATAGATGGATATACATATATGTATATATATATGTATATATATATATATATATATATATATATATTATATATATATATATATATATATATATATATATATATATATATATATATATACATATATGTGTGAGTATATACATATTTATACATATATACATATATACATATATGTATACATATATTGATATATGCACTTATATATATGTGTGTATATACATGTATGTATGTGTATTTCAATATATACATATATATAAATATAGTCAGATCAAGAATGTAATTTCGGTTTTTTAGTGTGAGATGAAAGTCATTTTTTTTCATACAAAGAATGAAATTCAATCAGCTATATATTTTCCATTTTGTTCGATTACCTTTTGCCATCTCTATGGCAACTTCATGATTCTGCGCTCATAGAACTTCTGGTCCTTAGCCAAAAACTGAAGCATGTGCAATTTCAGGTCATCATCGCTATTGGAGGTTTCACCATTCAAAGCATTTTGCTAACTTCGAAATAAATGCTAAGCTGATGTTGTAAGGTCAGGGCTATATGGTGGATCCGACATCACTTCCCAACCAAGCTCCAATAATTTTTCACGAGTTAGCAAAGACGTGTGTGGTCTAGCGTTGTCATGGTGAACATGATTCCTTTACGATTTGCCAATTCTGGACGTTTCTCTTTGGTTGTTTCGTCTAGTTTCATTAGTTGTTGACAGTAAACATCTAAATTGATCGTTTGGTTTCTTCTAAGTAGCTCAAAATATACAACACTTTTGTAATCCCACCAAATTGACAGCATGACCATTTTTTATGCAATTCAGCTTTCGAGGTGGTTTGTGCTGGTTCATTACGCTTGGACCATGATCGTTTTTGATTGATGTTATTGTAGACAATACATTTTCCCTCACCAGTGATGATTCGTAAAATTAAAAAAGGTCGGTTTCATTGCGTTTAAGATGCATACTGCAAATAATGATTCGTTGTGTTACGTGAATCTCTTTCAATTTATGTGGAACCCAAATATCGAGCTACTTAACAAGTCCAAGACAGTTTAAGTGGTTTTTAATTGTTGTGTGTGATACATTTAAACTCTCTGCAATCTCTCGCACTGTTATATGACAATCAGATTCAATTATGGCTTTGATTCGGTTATCATCAATTTCAGTAGGTCGACTAGAATGTTGGTCATCTTTGAGTGGAAAATCTCCTGAACGGAATTTTTAAAACCATTTCTGGCAGGTAGTTCTTTTAAGCAATCAGCACCATAAACTTCACATATCACTTTGTGAGCCTCACAAAGCCTTCTTGCCTTTACGGAAATAAAAAAAAAGACTGTACTTGAGAGTATATAAGAAATCAAAGTAAAATTAGAATAAGTTATAGCAGGAGAAAACTTACCACGTTGCGGTCGTTAGATATGGTTAATATAAAAATCGCTCCGAAGCATCATAAATTTGGGGATCGTGATAAAAATACCAAATTCCGTTTATAATACCGTCATAAATGCACATGAAAAGCAGTAGAAATGTTCCAAAAAAGTAGGAAGGAAAAGCAACCGTATCCGATGGGGAAATAAGGAGATAATTAGAAAAAGAACTGAGGAAAATATATGAAGCTACGTTGAAAATAAGAAACTCACGAAACCCAACAGAGTAACATTTTAAAGTGCAAAACAACCCCGTAAACAAGAACTTGAAGTTTATCACAGGATGAATTAAATATTATGCAATGTGCTTCAGGAAAGCAGCAGGTGTCTCTCGCATAGGAAAATAACAGGGAAAAGAAAAATCATAGAGAAAACTCAACACAAGTAATCCTAAAGAATAAAATTTAAAAACAGAAGGAACGCTTTTCAGAACCGACTTAGACAGGCACCAAGCATCATAGACCAGTCTATAATTAACAGTGAGACAGAAACCTTAACCCTTTTCTTGTTCAAAGCATTTTCATAAGCTTGATCTAATCGTCCATGCTTGTTTTCAGGATTCTAGTTAGGCTTTGCTTCATCTGTTCTGAGTGATATAAAGTTTTTCTTTCACGAATTTCAAATTATTCTGTGGGTTGAAAAAAAATGGGAATGCGTATCATATATGATGCATGGATGCCAGAGAAATACATCCTGTGTGCCACATGTGACACACAACATAGGCAAAGGGTTAACTATATATACAGATGACTTTAGCAAACAAGAATTCAAAATATTGTGTGAAGTCCTATTGAAATTGCCAATACACCGGTGGAACTATGGAAACTGGAGCACTTTGGGATCCATTACTTGAAATGTGTAAAATAAACTTACGCCAAGACAAATCTTATATTGTTTGAAAACCTCAGAAGTATTTCAGAAGCAACTCATCTGAGGACGTTCCGGTACACAGCTGTTGGTGAACCATATTTATTAATGTAATTATTTGCAAAATAATTTATGTAACAGTATGAATGAAAAACTCAGCAACTAACATCTGCTACCACTTCGCAGAAACAATTGTTGTCATTTGTAATTAAATTCTGTTCCATCTTCTTGGTTTAT
>NC_043010.1:707780-715280 GCF_006345805.1 Octopus sinensis | reverse complement strand
ATCTTCAGACAAATTACAATTATTAGTAATCTCTACTCGTCTGGCTTTACGTTCTGAGTTCAAATTCCGCTTAGGTCAACTCTGCTTCGCAAGGTCAATAAAATAAGTACCAGTTAAACACTGGCTTCGATGCCCTTCCTCAAAATTGCAGGTCTTGTGCTGAAAGTTGAAGACAATATTATCAATTTCTACTATGGTATCGAGTTCTCTTCTATCCGCCAGTCAACATTATGTGTGTGTGAGTGTGTGCGCGCACACACACACATACATATACACAAAGAATCCATCATTATTCACACAGAGAAGAGAACTGTTATTAGGCATACACATACATACACATACAGGCATACATACGTACACACACATACTTACACGCGCGCACACACACGCACACGCATGCACACACACACACACACACACAAATACACGCGAATGCAGTGCTCCGGCACAGCCGCAGTTCAATGACCGAAAGGTGTAAAAAATTTAAATCTGTCTTTGTCATAGTGAGGAAGAGTGAAAAGGAGAAAGAGAGAGAGAGGGCGGGAGGAAGGGAAGGTGGTAGAAAGACAAAGAGAGAACAGCTATGTTCCTTTGATGTCTTCAATAATCGCTTTGAGAAGATCTTTAAATATTAAAGAGCAATTTTGTTCGCCATTTTGAAAGAAGAACTATCGTTAGTAAAATGGTCCATTGAAGACAATTAGATTTGTTTAATTACTTTCTCTGTCTCAATAATGAGAGTTTCTTTTAATTCAGCCATCATGCGAATATTCGACAAAAAAATACTTAGACGCCGGAGTGGCTGTATGGTAAGTAGCCTGCTTTCCATCCACGTGGTTCCGGGTTCAGTTCCACTGCGTGGCACCTTGGGCAAATGCCTTCTACTATAGCCTCGGGCGGACCAAAGCCTTGTGACTGGTTTTGGTAGACGGAAACTGAAAGAAGCCCGTCGTATATGTATATATATATATGTGTGTGTTTGTGTTTGTCCCTCCAACATCGCTTGAAAACTGATACTGGTGTGTTTGCGTCCCCATAACTTAGCGGTTCGGCAAAAGAACCCGATAGAATAAGTACTAGGCGTACAAAGAATAAGTCCTGGGGTCGATTTGCTCGACTAAAGGCCGTGCTCCAGCATGGCCGCAGCCAAATGACTGAAACAAGTAGAAGAGTAAAAGAGTATGCTTACGACCATATCACGTTCTCATCCTATCACCGAAGTTAAGCAACGTCGAGCCTAGTAAGTACGTTTATTGGTGACCACTTCGTAAACTAAGGTGCTGTAAGCAGCGCACTTATAGGGGCAGGCTTGGCTCTGTGATAAGAAGTTTGCTTCCCAGTTACATAGTTCCAGTCCCACTGCGTGGTAGTTAGGGCAAGTATCTCCTACTATAGCCCCGAGATGATCAAAGCCGTGCGTGAGTGGACTTGATAGACGGAAACTGAAAGAAGCCTGACGTATATACATATGTGTGTATGCGCGCGTGCACATGAATGTGCGTGTCTTTGTGCCTGGCTCCCATCATTTGACAACCGACGCTGGTCTATTTACTTCCTCGTAAGTTTGCGTTGGCCAAAACAGACTGATAAAATACCAGACTTGAAAAAGAAAATAAGAACTGGAGTCAATTTGTTGGACTAAAATCCTCCGGGTCCGTGCTCCAGTATGGCCGCATCTCAATGACGGAAAGAAGTACAAAGATAAAAATGCTATCATTTGGGGGAGATTTGGCTGCTATTTCTCTCAAGCCCAATGACCATATAGAGGTCCTCGGCTTCTCAATATGTTAATTGTCTTCGGCCAACATCTTTCAGTCGTGATTCCAACTTTATATGCAAGATCATTCTCGCACAACAAATGCACGTCCTGTACAAACCCAATTAAAGAACACAAAACTAACAACGGTGTATGTGTGCCAGCATGTAGTTGTAGCAGCAGCAGTTATAGTGGTAGTGGTGGTAGTGGTGGTGGTGGTGGTGGTGGTAGGGTTAGTAGTAGTAGTAGTAGTAGTCAGTTATTTGCGAGTGTATTTGTGGGCGAGTGTACACCGTGTGCAAATATGCGCAGAACTGTATGTGCGTGTCTTGTGCAAATATGCAGATGTGAGTGTGTAAGAGTGTATGTCTGTGTATGTGTGTGTTTTCGCGCGCGCGCATGTGTGTGTGAGTGGTACGTGTCTGTCCATTTGTTTATATCCAAGAGTAATTAAGTTGGTCAGGAGTTTTAATGAAGTCCAATTGATTAAGCGTGGTGTTGGGAGGTAGTACATGTGTGCTTATGTGTAGGTGTGTTTATACATACATACATGTATAAATACATACATACATACATACATACATACATACATACATACATACATACATACATACATACATACATATGTATGTTATGTATCTTATGTATTACTATGTTTATATGAATGTGTGTGTAATTTTGTATGAAGTTTAGTATGTCCGTGTGCATTTCCTGTTCAATGTTATTTTAGAATCATTATCAAAGGAAAGCCCTTCTCACCGGATGGAGTGAGTGGTCAAAATCCTCTATAGGCTATTCTGGACTGGTGAGGTTGATGCGATTGGTGTTGTTTAGCCTTAGGTTCCCTTATCTTTGATCAGTTGTACTAGATATTTCCCAGCTTCTATAAAAACAAAAGGTATCTTACTAACATTAACACAAAATTCTCCCCCGCTATGTAGTTCTAATAATTCTAACTGTGGTCATAATGGGATCTCCGTCGGTTTCGAGGTTGCGGGTTCAGTTCGTTAAATTAACGTGTAAGCACAAATAACTGTACTTTTAGTTTCACAGACGTGTACTTTTAATGTAATAGAATGCGATAGGGCTTCATGAACAAAAACTATTCGAGGGGCTTTCACACATTTCTCGTCTTCTTAATGGGATTCGCAAGGCTTAGGTCGAATCAGAGGTGTAGTAAATGTCACTTGCTTAAGATACCAAATACTTGTATACAAGACAGGACTGTGATTGCCGAGCAAACTTCTCAACCACTCGTCAATGTCGACATCCATAATAATGTTATTATTTGAGTCCTTAAAAGAATGTGCATTAGTACATAAGACAAAGATTTCTTGCAGATAAAGGTCCATGAAACAAAAACCTATATTGGACTTACTGCAAACACTTTTAAAAGTAAATTTTTGCAACATATTTATTTGGGTAGTCAGAAACGCACATCACCACTTCATTTTCTCAACATATCTGGATGCTAATGAACTCAGAATTTACAAAATGTTTTGTTCTCTCATATAACACGCGTCTATAAATAGTTTTAGACGGTCTGATGTTTACTTTTCTTAAAAGTATGATATTTCATTCCAGCATTTTACAATTTTTAATTAAAAAATTGAATAACTTCATACTGATTAGGATATATCTTTTTCAATACAGGTGATTCACTACATTCAGAACAAAAGATCCTTTCATAGTTTAAACACATTTTATGTTTTCTTTTTATAAATCGATATCAGGAGTCGATTCTCAAAAATGTATGTATGTATATATATATATATATATATATATATATATATATATATAATATATATATGTATGTTGTATGTATGTATGTATGTATGTATGTAGGTATGTATGTATGTATGTATAAGTTCAGAAACGAAAAAATCCTACGGCGTGCTGGTCTGCTTTCTGTGATGGAAATCCTCATTGACAGACATTTACGTTTGTTGGGTCACCTACACATGATAGACAACAAGAGGCTTCCCAGATAAATCCTCTGCTCCCAACTATCCAAGGGGAAAAAGAAACCATCGAAGACCTAGACTGAAATTTTAAGACACTGCTAAATGGAATATGAAGTAGAAAGAACTTGATCATAATAAATAACAAACTCATCCGAAAAACGGATCAGTTTGGAGAAAGAATATCATGTCAACCCATAGTCCCTGATCCTTTTGATTCAACCCCAAACCCTCGATAGAATGAACCATCGCATATCTTGTTGGTCTTCGGGGCATCTGGTTTCGGTCCCGTTTTACACGACTGTATCGCTTCGAGGTTGAGGGATATCTGTTCGGTAGTCAGATTAAGTATCGGGATCATTATTTTATGTTTAGGCTTTTGAGGCTTTTCTGGAGCAATAAGAAGAGGAGGACCGTGTCGCTATGCGCTGACCACGTCATAGAGATAGCTTTGTTCACCACAGAAACCGAGGTGATCACCACCATAAGAACACAACATGGTATCAGAAATACGCATGAACGAAGAGAAACCAGCGAACTTACAATCTGACACTTGGAAAGAAAAGTCGATGCCGACCAGCATTGTGGGTCAGTGGTCTGAAGTTTCTTTAAGAGACTTAGGGTCGCGCACTTATAGGAACTAGGACGAGGTTCATATTTATGGAGGTTAGTAAAGGAAAAGAGTGACGACATTCGTAGCGATACTCTGGGGTGTCGATTTTCGTACGTTTACAATATTTCACTATCACAAAACACAATATTAAAGAACCTTTATGTTTTACAGCAATTTTCAGGTAGAGGCAGCATTAAGAAGCAACTAATGTGCTTCACATTTGACAACTGCTGCAGTGAAATGATTGATTCTTTTTTTTAGATACCTTCTGATGGGCAGCAGCAGGTTGAAGCTTGCGGCTTAGGCATCTCCCTCTCTCTCTCTCTCTCTCTCACTCTCTCTCTCTCTCTCTCTCACTCTCTCTCTCTCTCTCTCTCTCTCTCTCTATCTATCTATCTATTATCTATCTATCTACCTGTCTATCTATCTATCTACCTGTATCTATCTATCTATCTATCTATCTATCTATCTATCTATCTATCTATCTATCTATCTATCTATCTATTTATCTATCTATCTAAATGTCTATCTGTCTCTCAGTCAGCATGTCTATCCTCATCCTACCCCTCCTCTTTCTCCCCTCTCTATCTCTCCACACACACACACACCACACACGCACACACATATATATACATATATATATATATATATATAGATATATATATATATATATATACATATATATATATAATACTATATATATAATATATATATATGTATATATATTATATATATATATATATATATATATATATATAATATATATATAGATATATATATACATATATAATATATATATATATACATATTATATATATGCAAGTTTAGGTTAGTCAAAATATGTTTGTGACATATTTTGATTTCTAAAGACAAATTCACTGCAACTACCGTGGAGAAAATTTTCCTTTATGGTAAAAAGGTGTAAAAATGCCATATCTGTTCAGTATCGCCATCTGTCAGGATTCCCAGACATCGATGTTTCAAGCTTCTTAGCCGTTATCAATGGGAAATGCGTAAGTGATGCAAATCTGGACAGACCTTATAAAGCCAAAAGCTTTAACTAAAATGTAGTCAAAAACATTGACTGATTTTCGCCAGGGAATCACTAGGTCGCGGAAATTATCGTAATATATATATATATACTGGAACGGTGAAACTCGAAGTAGATAAAGCTATAACAAATATCCTCCCGAAGAACCTGAGAGACCTGCATGGGGTGGATGCAGATGTCTTTAAAATGAAGCTGGATCTCTTCCTGTCAGGTGTCCCAGATGAACCAACTTCACGGCAGGAGGGGCAGATGAGGACAGCTGCATCGATCTCTCTCATGCACCAAATGGCAGTTGCTAGAAGGCCTTCATGAAGTGAAACCAAGTGGCAACACCAAATGGCGGTGCCCCAGCATGGCCACAGCTCATAAGCTGAAACTAGAATCAATCAATCAATCAATCAATCATAGCATAAGATGTGGATTCGAGCTCGGGGGCAGCCTTCTACCTTTTCTATCCAAGGTTTTTTAACCATATATTTACATTCTATTATTTGTAGCCTTATCAGCTTCGGGGTTGACCCTAGCAAAATCGAATTATTTATTTCACGTAATCTCGAAGTTGTCTATGATAATATATATGTGTGGTGTGTGTACGCGCGCGTGTGTTGCGCGGGTATATATTTATATATATATATATATATATATATATATATAGATATATAGATATATATATATATATATATATATATATATATATATATATATAATATATATACATACTATACATATACACACATATATGCATATAAATATATATGTATGTTTGTGTAGCTATCTATCAGTGGTTAGGGCAGCGGACTCGCGGTCGGAGGATCACGGTTTCGATTCCCAGACCGGGCGTTGTTTATGTTTGTTGAGCGAAAATACCTAAAGCTCCACGAGGCTCCGGCAGGGGATGGTAGCGACCCCTGTTGTACTCTTTCGCCCCAACTTTCTCTCACTCTCTCTTCCTGTTTCTTGAGTAACGCTGCGATGGACTGGCGTCCCATCCAGCTGGGGGGGACACATACACCACAGAAACCGAGAAACCGGGCCCATGAGCTTGGCTAGACTCAGAAAGGGCGCATAAATAATATATATATATATATATATATATATATATTGGAAGGTTTGGAGATGATGTACAGGTATTATATATTAGAAGAAATGAGGTAATCAGAAGATCGGATGGTTCATATTTACAGATATTTATTTATATATTACATTTTTTACATATATATATCATATCATTCAGATCATTGATCTGAATGATATGATATATATATGTAAAAAATGTAATATATAAATAAATATCTGTAAATATGAACCATCCGATCTTCTGATTACCTCCTTTCTTCTAATATATATATATATATATATATATATATATATATATATATATAGTGTTACATATATTACATATATCCTATATATTACCTATGTGAATACATGTATATATTATTCCTCTGCCTCCCGCTTGAAAACCGGCATTGATTTGTTTACATCTTTCTGTCTAAGCCAGTAATTTTACCAAAGAAGAGACAGATCAAGTAAATAAGTACCAAACACAAAATACATACAAGGGACTTAAAAATCAACTAAAAACAAAACCCTTCAAGGTGATGCTACAGTATGGCCGCAGTCCAATTACTGAAACAAGTAGAAGACTCCAAGAATATGGTAAACAAACTGATTTACGTAGGATGCGTGTCTTGTTTAAGCCTCGTTTTCTTTATTCTTTTTAAATGTCGTCAGTATTTTTGCCAATACTAAACATTCAAACTAGTGTTTCAATTAGTTTGTTGTTTTATCGCTTGTTTTTGTTGTTATTTCGTCTGTATATTACTTTGTATTTGGTATTTTATCTCCGGCATCACATTATATTCTCGTATTGTCTATGTTTACACTCATATATGCATATATGCATACATGTGTGTGTGTGTACATATGCATTTATGCGTGTATAATATTATAATATATATTATATATATATAATATAATATATATATATATAATATATATATATGTATATATATATATATATATATAGATATATAATATATATATAATATATATATATATATATACATATATGTATGTGCATATGTATATATATTACACACACACACGCAAAGATACA
>NC_043010.1:677780-702780 GCF_006345805.1 Octopus sinensis | reverse complement strand
TGTTGCTGCTGCTGCTGTGTAGATTAGTTTCTTTATCGCTGTAAATATTGATGTCCTCGTCTATTTCCAGTATGTCTGCCACGATGCCCCAGTTTGTCATCTTCTTTATTTATCGCTGTCTCTTTATCATATTTTTATATCATTAGCTTTTATCTTCGAAACTGTTTTCCTTCGCTGCTCCAAAAGAAGATTTTTTATCGATTTTTTTTTTTTATTATTCTATAACCGTTTCCACCTTTAGTTGATTCTCATATTCAATATTTCCAACGTATTTTTTCTCTATGCTTTCGGATCAGTCCTTTATTCAATTGTGTTCAGATTTTCGTTGGTCTCTTCTCGGTCGATATGCTGCAGGTAGACTCACTAGTTTGGTTGAACTTTCTGGTGGTTTTCCTTTGTTTCGCACCTGCTACGTTTACCTTTCAGACTTTGCTTTCCATTGTTTAGAGTTTTGATGTTTCCCTTTTCTTTTCTTTTTTCTCTTTTTTTTTTGTCTTTCTTCTTTTATAACATTATAATATTCTGGGTCCGCCGACAGTAATTGAGTTATCTGTTCTTTTCTTTAGGGTATTTATTTGTTTATTTCACGCTTTTTTAAGTGCAAACGTACCTCAGTTCTCGTCCTTTGGAATGAACGTCCCTCTTGACTTCGCGTGATTTTTGTTTGTTTTTCTGAGAAATTAATGGAAAAAAAACCTCAAATTCGGTCGATATTTTCAACTTTGTGAAGCGCAATGGCCCAGTGGTTAGGGTAGCGTACTCGCAGTCGTAGAATCACAGTTTCGATTCCCAGACCGAGAGTTGCGAGTGTTTATTGAGCGAAAACACCTAAAGCTCCACGAAGCTCCGGCAGGGGGGTGGCGACCCCTGCTGTACTCTTTCCCTCACTCTTTCTTCTGTTGGCCAGCTCGCTTAGCCAGCGGGGTGGCATCATTTGAAGACTAAAGCAATGCGAAGCGCATTGTGACCAGCGATGTGTAGCAACATCTGATAGTCTGGTCGGTCACGTGATCACGTGATATTCAACTTTAAGGCAATTTCTGCGAACATGAAAATAAAAGCATGAAAATTTACAAAAATAAACACGTAGGTGTGGCTGTATGGTAAGAAGCTTGCTTCCCAACCACATAGTTCTGGGTTCGGTCCCACTGCATGGCACCTTCTAGTATTCATGGCAAAGAATTCATCAAGGTATCTTTTGACGTCATTCAAGAAATTGAAATTTTTACCATTAAGTCTATTCTGCAAAGATCTGAGTAAGTGGAAATCCGAAGGAGCAATATCTGGTGAATATGGAGGGTGGGGTAACACATCCCAGCTGAGCTGCAGTAATTTTAGTCTGGTTCCCAAAGCATCAAGTACCGAAAATGAACTTTCTTATCTTTCATTTTATAGGGTTACAGAATTCACACAGGTTGTAGGAACATAAGCCTTCTTCCACGAAAAGATAGCTTAAACTGTGCTCTAAATGGAGGTGTAGTCAAATCCTATTTTGTGGACTCAACCATGTTCTAAAATGAGTCGAAAGATAAGCTACTATAAATCGGCACGAACTTTCTGGACAACCCAATATTTTTGAATCATTTTAATATGTCGAACCCAAAGTTAGCTTTATTAATCTTCGATCGAAAGATATAGTTGTTGCCTACGTTGTTATGTTGACTTAAGTTTTATTCGACGTTGATTTTATACATTGTAGTGATGTATGTTTACGTGCGTTCAGTTGAGTATTAGCTCAAAGCTTAACAATAAATGACTCATGTCAAACAATGATTTACAAAATATGACTATGTTACTTACTCGGTTAACCATGTATGTTTTTCGCCTATCTTTAGAGATTTTCTGGGCTGTTTAAACATTCGTTAGCATACATGCATTCGTTCAGGCAAATCCATTATTTTTCGCCTAAAGAAACAGATAGAAGAGAGAAAAGCTCAGAGTGAATCGTCAAATCTGAATAAATAAATTAATTCTACTGCATGTATTGAGTATGTATGTATGTATGTATGCATGTATGTATGTATGTATGTATGTATGTATGTATGTATGTATGTATGTATGTATGTATGTATGCATGCATGCATGCATGTATGTATGTATTGAGTATGTATGTATGCATGCATGCATGTATGTATATATTGAGTATGTATGTATGTATGTATTGAGTATGTATGTATGTATGTATGTATGTATATATTGAGTATGTATGTATGTATTGAGTATGTATGTATGTATGTATGTATGTATGTATGTATGCATGCATGCATACATGCATGTATGTATGTATTGAGTATGTATGTATGCATGCATGCATGCATGTATGTATATATTGAGTATGTATGTATGTATGTATGTGTGGATGAATGAGTGAATGGATTGTTTGAAGTGATGTGCAGATTTCATGCATTAAAAAAAGGAATTAGTCAGAATTTTGGATAATTATTTCTTTAGCGCTTCCATTTCGTTTCGCAGAAGCGAGGTGATATATGTATATATATATGTATATATATATATTTTGTGCTGGTACCGCATTATGTCGTACGCGAATGAGAGGATTTGCATCCCCAACGTAGAATTTTTGATGTAATACATGTCCTTGAGGTAGTAATTGTGCACGGCTGAATAAGGCCATAGACACACATTATGCATTGTTATAAATCCGTCTAATAAAGGCCCAAACATATGTACCGCTGAATCCTTGGCATCATGTTTTTATTTTGATTAATATATATATATATATATATATATATATATATATATATATATATATATATATAATACATGTATATATATACATGTATATATATATTAAATAAAATATATATATATATATATATACATGTATATATGTGTATATATATCTGTATATATATGTATATATATATACATGTTATATGTATATTATATATACTACATGTATGATATATATATATATATATATATATATATGTATATGCATGTATGTTTGTGTGTATGTATAGTTTCAGAATTCACAAGTAAGATAAAAGATATGCACTCGTATTTTTATCAACAGAGTGAGTATATTAGATTAATCAAAATATACAAAATTATAGATCCATTTCTACCGATCTTACCAATCGGTTTCGCACTGGGTATTAAATAACTGGGAACAAGATAACAGCGAGATAAGTAGCACTACGTATTCTTCAGAGATGGCAGTATAATATTTTTTACACCAACTCTGGGGAGTACATAGTATTACGTAAATAACAAGTATGCTGTTATCTAATATCTGATTATTTAATACCCAATGCAAAAAAACGATTAATGTGTGTGTGTGTGTGTGTGGGCATATTCCACTACCTTGTTTCGGGTTACGGTTAGGGATAGACAATTTCTCCAGGGTTAGAAATTGTCTTATATCATATCCCCGGCCGACGAATGTGTTTTAAGTGAACTTGGTAGAGGAAAAATTGTGTGGAAGCCCACTTAGTTTCCATATTTGCTCACAAGGTATTCGTCTCCGCTGTAGTAGAAAACGTTTGTCCAAAGCACCGCACAGTGGGAATGAATCTGAAACTAGAAGAATTACAGGATAAATTAATTAATTTTACCCTCAATTGTTGATATTATAATTCATTTCTCTCGGTCATACTGCCTTGGTTCTCGCGGTTAAAATATAATGTTTGCTAGATAGACCACGTGGGTGGAATGGGGAGTGCAGAATTTTACGCCTGCGCATTTTGAATTTGTTGACACTGTTTAGTTGGAGTGGTTCATCTGTAGCGACAAGTTCGCTGATAGGTAAAGTTCCTTCTTTTTAGTGTTTCCAAATCCAAATTAAGAAATTTTGAGCTGACGAAAGAAATGCTGATTTTATTTGGCTAATCTTGAAACGTTGACGTACTCAAACGATCTATGTACTTGTGATATTTTTCTGTATTTACCCCCCCAAACCCTCGTGAGCTGTCTGGAGTAAACATTATCTGAGAGAAATTTTCTTTAAGTAGTAGAAATGCTAAGAAAAAATTTTTTTGGCTGCTATTTCTACTAAGTTCAGTATGTGGCAAAGTAATTTATTTTACTAAGCCCTAATTATATAATATATATATATATATATATATATTATGTATAGAAATTAAATATAAAATATAAATTACAAAGCAATAATAATTATCTAAATGAGATATAGACAGTAACTGCTCCATATACTGTCTATATCTCATTTAGAGAATTATTATTGCTGTCGAACAGATTTTCGAAATCAGCAAATGTATTTTGCTTGAAAATCTATATATAAATATCCTGCAGAGTGAGTTTTTCGTCGAGGAAGCGGTGCCTACCACACGTTGATAATAGGCAATACACCTTGAAACCTAGGTCCGTGTGTGGTTTCCGCTTCATCGGGGAATTATCTCCCTTTGCAGGATAGAGGACGCCGTGATGGTGTCAAGCCTATCTGGCGACGTTGATGTTCGCCTGGGGCTAAATGCAACAGTAACACCCCCACCACCCTACCCTGTCCCTAGCCATATTCAGATGGCTTTAGTCCCTTATGATAAATTACAAAGTGGGACAAGAACACAAAAACACACAGAGACGACACACACACACACACACACACACACATATTGTACTAAGTTTATGTGTGTCTGTATGTGTGTGTGATGTGTGTCAGTAAAAGTGTGCTTGCGGTCTGCTGCTGCTGCTGCTGCTGCGGATGTTGGTTCCTACGGTCAATCAGGTTGGGTTTCCTGTTTGCTGTTTATGTCTGTTGTTAAAACACCAAACAATAGTTTGATCAAACACAGAGCCACACGAGCCGTGTGACAGACGAATGCTTCCTTCAGAGGTTTAGGTAAATGCTCGGTTGTTGGCCGATTCGCTGGCCGTTGTTTGGCTGGTTGGCTAGTTGGTTGGTTGGTTGGTCATTGGTTTGTTGAATACTTGTCCCAGGTTAACCCGGATCCATCAACTCTACCACCTTCTTTCGTTTATTTTTTCCTTGTTTCACTCAAAGCACTGTGGCAACGCTGGAGCACCGCATCGAAGGGTTTAGTAGAACAAATCAATCCTCAGTACTTATTCTTTTTTAAAAAATCTGATAGTAATTCAATTGGTACCTTTTGCCGAACCGCTAAGTAACGAGAACGTAAACTCGCTGAGTGGGAGCAGAGCCGACGCAAAAACAGAAGCAGATACACAAGCATCTTTTATTTTTTAAATCTCTTGCTTGTTTCAGTCATTAGACAGCGGTCATGCTGGAGCACCGTCTTGAAGAATTTTTGATCGAATGATTCAATCCCTGTACTTCTTTTTTAAAGGCTGGTATTCATTCTCTTTTGCCGAACCGCTAAGCTTCGGAGACGTAAACACACCAATACAAGTGGTGGTGGGACGCACGCACACACACACACACACACACACACACACCACACACACACACACACACGCTCACACACACACACACACGCTCACACACATATATTTATATACGACGGGCTTCTTTCTATTTCCTTCTACCAAATCCACGCTCAAATCTTTGGTTGACTTGTGACTATGGTAGAAGACACTTGCCTAAGGTGCCACACAATGGGATTGAAGCCACAACCATATGGTTGAGAAACAAGGTTTTTACCACGACAGGCTTCCATACAGTTTCCGTCTACGGAATGATTTGTGACGCATAATGGAACTGAACCCGAAAGCACTTGACTGAAACCAAACAACTATTTTCTAAGAAATAATGTGGCATTATAGGTATGTGAATGAGTGTATATGTATGAGTGTGTGTATATATGTAACTGTGTATAAATGTGAGTGCATGCGTTTTGTATAGGACAAAGTATAACAAAAGGCCAAGTACAAAGTAAAGTGTAACATTTGTGTGACGCTGTTGCTATTGTGTAATTCCATCGCAGGTCTGACATGAGGATATATAATGCTTTAATATACATGGATCAACGTCGCAGGATATGTGGCTATGAAATACGTAGATTGCAAGGCGGCGAGCTGGCAGAATCGTTAGCACGCCGGGCAGAACTCCTTCATCTTCACGTGCTGAGTTCAAATTCTGTGAAAACAATCTTGCTTTTCAATCATTCGGGGTCAAACAAAATAGGTACCAGTTAAGCATTGGGGTCAATATAATCGACTTATCCCTCCCCTGAACTTGCTGGCCCTGTGCCAAAACATGAAACCAATAAATAAACTACGATGTTACAGGATAAGCACTGGTGTAATATATAAGCTGATATGACGCAGTGTGGAGAGGTTACATTAGCATGTTGCATGATGAGTGCAATGTGGTAGTCAGGTCACGTTGTGTATAGAGAAGTGTGATAATTATGAGAGATGCGAGAGGGTGCTTCCATGCATGCTGGCTCTAACAAGAAGTGCCATCGCCACCGTGAAAGAGAGTTTCGATGGAAAACACGTGAGATGGGGTTAGCATCACAATCAGTGTATGTACGGACTTTCATTTCATTATCTCTTCCAGTTTGGGAGAAATATTAATGAAGCAAAAGAACAGATAGACATACTGCTACACGCACGTGCACAAACAAATACAGTTACGCATATATGCCAAATAAAGGCATGCATGTATGCATATATGCATATGTCTATTTGTATAAACACACACACACACACACACACACACACGCGTGCACACACGATCTTTCTGCTGTTTTCACGGTTATACTCCACTCGTAATTTAATTTCTCGTCTGTAAAATACCAAACACATTCGACGCTTCCAAAGTTTGTTTATAAAATGTCGCTTTCTAAAGGCTATTATTATTATTTATCGCTAAAATTGACGGTAATTGTTGTCGGGGGGCCTTTTAGCTTAATGGTAGAGTACTCAACCGGTATCTGTTGGGTACGAGTTCGAGTCCCGTAGCCGTCTGCTGATAACTTTTCCACCTTATAAGGGTAGAATACCCAACCTTTCTGTCGTTTTCACGGCTATACTGCGTTCGAAATATTACTTGTGTGTGTGTGTATGTATATCTACATGCGTGTATGTATGTACGCGTATGAGGAAACAGAGAGAGAGAGAGAGAGAGAGAGGTGGTTTAATAGGTACAGATACAAATACGTTGTGATGCAAAAATAGAAATTGAGTTATAGCAAGTTATAAACAAACACATATATTTACAAAATTTACTCACAAGGTATTTGTCAGCCCTAAGGGTGTAGGAAGAAATAGATACTTGCCTTAGGGTGCCCCCGAGCTGAAATTGAACCTGAAAACACAGTGTTTTACAGTAAGCCTCTTAACCACACAGCCATTTTGTTTTCTTACTAGTTGTATTCGTTTTTACATTCCTCGATTGTCTTGTAATCCTTCAAAGAATATCTCCATAATAATTTTGTAGTTGCATAACGCCCCTAATTCCCTATATTCATGTTAAATATATTTGTCAGATTTTCGTTGGTGTCTTCTAAATTCAGCCATTATTTTTTCCTGTCTTTATTTCTGTTTTCCTTTCTGTCGGATCGGTTCACTCTTTGTTCGCTTAGCATCCATATTAACTTAGACAGTATTACATTGAGTTCTGTTTTAAATACAAGTCATCTAAAGCATTCCTTCTTTGTCTTTTCTTTTGTTTGTGTGCGTTGTACCTTACCTATTTTACTTCACGCACACACACACACACACGCACGCACGTACACAGCAACATCCACGCACGCACGTACACAGCAACACCCACGCACGCACGCACACACACACACACACACACACACACACACACACGTTATGTTACATTATATTTTATATTATATTATATACATTAACCCTTCGGCTATCGCTTGTGCTACGTTCCACCCCCCACCCCCGCGATA
The DNA here is from genome assembly GCF_006345805.1 of Octopus sinensis. Lineage (NCBI taxonomy): Eukaryota > Metazoa > Mollusca > Cephalopoda > Octopoda > Octopodidae > Octopus > Octopus sinensis. The sequence goes on along the minus strand of NC_043010.1, from coordinate 694,969 downwards.
GGTGAAAATCCGCGAAGTAGAAACACTAGTGTACTGTATATATTTTTAATTATTTTTATAATTCGTATGTATCTATTTTATCATTTTTTTCATATTTAAGCTGTTATATACTCTCCTCACACTCTTAGGAGTACCCGTGTCTTCCATTTTTTGCGGGTGAGGAACATAGCGATGGGCAATTGCTAGTATTCCTTTTCTTCTGTGTAAGGAGGTTTTTATAAACATCCAAGGCTCCGTCGATTACATTTTTCAACTGAAATGCACGAATCATCAGAGGGTCCCTATCTTCCGCCATTCTCTGAAGTTCTTTTGCCGTTTTTGCTAGAGCCGGGAGACATTCTAGTGATAGGCCTACTCTTCATCTTACCCTGAATACTCTTGTTTTTCAACTTTTTCACCTGCTGTCTTCATCATCTCTGTCAGATCTTCATCCGTTAACGGATCTGAGTGGGCCTCGATCAAGTTATTAACGTCTTCGGTAGTCACATCGGTGAAGCCATCTCCGAGCAATCTTGCTAGCTTCGTTGCCTTATCCACTACAGAGTGGGGGATTTCATCAGGAGAGAATCCTTTATAGTCGTGAACCGCTTCTGGCCATAATTTCTTCCAGATGATACTACCATTGTTAACATCATCACTACCACCACCACCACCACCACCTATAACGCCAAGACCGCTGCCATCATCACCATCAACATCGTCGTCGTGGTCGTTGTCATCATTATCATCATCACAAACACCACCACCACCACCACCACCATCACCACCACCACAACCACCACCACCACCACCACCATCAACAGCATTATGACTGTTGCTATCATCAACATCTTTATCATCATCATCATCGTCATCGTCATCATCACAATCGCCACAAACACTACCACCACCACCACCACCACCACCACTACCAACAACAACAGCATCACCGTCACTGACACCACCACCACAATCATCATCATCATCATCATCATTTCAAGTCTTTTTTTTAGCAATTATTATTCCATTATTATTCGTAAAAATCTTCTTCCAACTTCTGTTTCATTCTTCATTATTTTACCACCACTCACCCCCCCCCCCCCCATCACCCACCGTCACACACCTCCAAAAAATGATTAATTCATCTAATTTCCAACGGGGAATTTATTTCATCAAACTATTCTTCACCTTGTAAATATTTTTTCCCAATGAATCGGGGATCCTGTTTCTTAATCATTGTATATTTTTACCTCCCTATCCTCATCTGACCCTATTTTCTTCAAACACTAGTTTAAAGTTTACCATCATATTCTTAATACCATGCATTTATTTAATGCTATAATTACCTTAATTTCTCTCTCTCTTTCCCTCTGTCTCCCCCCTCACCCCCCTCTCTCTCAGGAATTTTCAATTAATACGGATCCGGCATTACTTTTGTTTTTTTTTAACTTTTTCTATTAATTCATTATTTGTATATTTTCTTTTCAAGTAATTTCAATATTTTCTCTTTGGTTTTATTTACTTCTATATTTTTATTCGTTTTTCTTTTAAAGACCGTTTCTCATATATATATATATATATATATATATATGTACCCACATACTATGTGGTGGGGGGAGGTAAATGTATCATGTATGTACATATGTATGTATGTATGTATGTATGTATGCATGCATGTATGTATGCAAATATATATGTATGTAGATAGGTAAGTAGGTAGGTATGCAGGTATATACGTATGTATGCATATCTGCACGTATGTATGTATGTGAGCATGTATGTATATATGTATGTATGTATGCATGAACGCATGTACGTATGTTAATACATATACAATTCATTCGTATAGTTGAAGCTTTAGTCTGGAAACTTCCATTATTCATATTGGATTACAAATAAAACGCATATTAAAAAACACTGTAGTGGTAGTAGTAGTGTAGTAGTAGTAGTAGTAGTAGTAGTAGTAGTAGTAGTAGTAGTAGCAGCAGCAGCAGCAGCAAAAATAAGAACAATAATTTGTGTAATTGAAATTCAATAATCAGACGAAAAATATTGAAAAAGGAAACAAATAAAACAAATCACGTAATCACATTTATATAATGATATATAATGAGATATATATATATATATATATATTTATATATATATATATATATATATAGAGAGAGAGAGAGAGAGAGACAAGTAAGCATAGAGGTGCAAAGCAAGATGGTGTAAAAAAAATAGTATTCGAATACCAAATATAAAGTGTGTGTGTATGTATATATACTCACACAGATAAGCTTTTACACACGCACGCACACAACCACACACACTCACAAACACACACACACACACACAAATACCTACACACTTATATATGTATATATATATATATTTTTTTATTCTTGTTTTGACTTTTTTTAATTTATCCATTTCCTCCATATTTTTTTGCGTGGTGTATGGAGTCATTTCTCTGGAGATTAATTGTTAATCCGGTATAAGTTAATTGGAATCTATGTGAGATCATTCATTAGATCTGTTGACAAACTTAAGACAAACAAGCAAATATATATACATTGAACACGTTTGAAGTTTAGCATAAGTATACATTTACACAGCCATAAACCTATGTTATAAATGTATATATGTTTATGTACTTCATGTATTTGTGTACAAATATTTTAATATATATATATGTGTGTACATACATTTATGTATATATACACGAATGTTAATATGTGTATATATGAGTGTATACACACACACACACACACACACACACACACACACTACAGAGCAGAGAAATCAGCTATCAACACCTTCTCTCCGTAAATTTCCTGAAGAATGCGTGCTAACCAAGAAATATTGAAACACCGGGTAACTCTTTTTACTCTTTTACTTGTTTCAGTCATTTGACTGTGGCCATGCTGGAGCACCGCCTTTAGTCGAGCAAATCCACCCCAGGACTTATTCTTTGTAAGCCCGGTACTTATTCTATCGGTCTCTTTTGCCGAACCGCTAAGTGACGGGGACGTAAACACACCAGCATCGGCTGTCAAGCGATGTTGGAGGGACAAACACAGACACACAAACATACACGCACATACACACACACACACACACATATATATATATATATATATATATATATATATATCTATATATACGACGGGCTTCTTTCAATTTCCGTCTACCAAATTCACTCACAAGGCCTCATTCGGCGCAAGGCTATAGTAATAGACTGTTACCCAAGTTACCACGCAGTGAGACTGAACCCGGACCCTAATGGCTGGGAAGCAAGCTTCTTACCCCACAGCCATGCGTGAAATATTATAAAGTGGGAGAACTAAGAATTTAACACAGTTTTTAGATAAAGATATATAAATTTCTAAATGTGTACACGTGGGTATATATAAGAATATTATTGTACGCCTCAGTATGTCTTTGTTGTGTGGAGGCTCATGGCCCAGTGGTTAGAGCAGCGAACTCGCGGTTGGGGGATCGTGGGTTCGAATCTCAGACCGAGCGATGTGTGTGTTTATGAGCGAAAACACCTAAGCTCCACGTGGCTCCGGCAGAAGGTAATGGCGAACTTCTGCTGACTCTTTCGCCACAACTTTCTCTACATTAATTCAGATAATTGTTTTCTTGTGATTTGCTTTGCATTTACTTCGCATAGTTCTGGACTTACCCATATCTATCATCTATCTATCTATATATATATATATATATATATCTATATATATATATATATATATATATATATATATATATATATATATTATATAATATATATATATATACACATATATTCACGTATACATATAATATATACATATATTTTATATGCGTGTGCGTGTTGTACACATACAAACGTGTAGACGGATAAATATAACCAAGTAAAGACAAATTATGAACTTACGAATGTAGAAATAAACAATAGGACTGAAAGACGAGGAAAATGTGAGAAAGAATGAAGGAAAGAAGGAAAGAAAAAAAGAAAGAAGATTGGTAAAAGAGGAAGGAAAACTGAATTAAAGGCAACGGAATATTCATTTCTCTGAGATTTTGTGTTATTGTTGACGTTTCTGGTATAAATTACTAATTGGAAATGATAAATAGCTGAATTATACAATTCATTAGACATATATACACGTTGTTAAGTGTTATTGCTTTTATAGATGCCGTATTATCTAATGAGAATGTATAGGAAATATATGAAATGTACGAGATATATGAGTGGAGTGCTCACGTGTTCATATATATATATATATATATATAATATATATCCGAACGTGGCCTTTGCCAGCGCCGCTTCGACTGGCCTCCGTGCCGGTGGCACGTAAAAAGCAGCAACCGAACGTGGCCGTTGCCAGCCTCACCTGGCACCTGTGCCGGTGGCACGTAAAAAGCACCCACTACACTCACGGAGTGGTTGGCATTAGGAAGGGCATCCAGCTGTAGAAACACTGCCAGATCAGACTGGTGCCTGGTGCAGCCTCCTGGCTTCCCACACCCCGGTCGAACTGTCCAACCCATGCTAGCATGGAAAACGGACGTTAAAGAATGATGATGATGATGATGATGATGATATATATATATAGGTGAGAAAGTCGGTGTGTGAAAGCACGTGGTTGAATATATAGAAAATAGTAAAAAGTGAAAAAACTACAGAAGGCTTCTGTAGTTTTTTCACTTTTTACTATTTTCTATATATATATATTCAAAATGTAACCGCGTGTGTATCGTTGGCGATTTTCTTCCTCCGTCTTCCCTTCCTTTGGACTTGCCTCTATTTCTGAAGAAGAGCAAGGCTCGAAACGTTAAATCCTCTTTCCTTCCTTTACTGAGCGTCTGATAATACAGTATTTGAACCACATCCTCGCGTTATTGTTTTCTCTTGTTTCTTCTTCTTTGTTTGGGTTCACTATATAATATATATATATATAAATAAATAAATAAATATAAATATATATATATATATATATATATATATATAACTCCAAGAAAGTTAGAGGTTGTGAATCCAACCCACTAAGGGATAATATCTATCCAATATACTGCTGGTAGAATACCCAATTATTAATACACAAGTGCTTTTTATTGCATTGCAATTACATTATCGAGTGTACTAAATGGGTGAAGGTAAAGAGATATTTTACCATTAATTTTTATAGCAATAACAAAATAGTGGCGGGGGGGTGGTCAATAGGTGGTTCATCAACTTTTAGACATTATATTATGTTAACTTATTTATTTATTTAGTAAACTGATAATATATATATATATATATCCGCTCAGTCGAAGTCGACTCTCGGTCACTCATTGGATCAGTGTCCGCCAGTCAGTTTTATCCTGGGCCGCTTCCTTCAGATTGGCCATGTCCATTCCGATATCACTCCTGATGGTGTCAAGCCAGCGGGTTCTTGGTCGGCCTCTTCCTCTCTTGCCACTGACCATTCCGAGCATGATGTCCTTCTCCAGGTATTCTCTCCGCATAATATGACCGAAATATACCAATCTACGCTTGCTGATCCCAGCTTCTAATTTATATATATTAAAATTATAAATTAGGGTATCTACGAGATACCACCATGCTGAAAATAGCAGCAACGATCTGATTCTAAAACCACCTTAATTGTTCATATATCAACACGGAGAGAAAACAAAGAAACAAGATGAAACTAGTAAAAAATTACTGGATAATTCTAGATCCCGGATTTCTGTCTTTGCAGTTGGTAATGCTTTGCCTCGTCAGTAGAATACACATAGAAGAGAAACATAAATACATACATACATATATATATATATATATATATATACATACATACATACATACATACATACATACATACATACATACATACATAAATACATACATACATACATACATACATATATATGTATGCATGTATGTATGTACGTATATGTAAAGAAAGGGAGAGGGGTGGAGAGAGATGGAGAGAAGTACAGCTTCTCGTTTCATTAAAATTATCTCAGTCTCCAGAGGATCTATCATAATTACAGAATAGCAATTATGACAACCCCGTTTTGAGAAGGGGAGATACTCTTAACATATAAAAATTTTCAATAATTGATATACTATGAAAGAAAGGGACAGAATAGTTGTCTAGCGATAAGGGGACAGTCGTGGACCTGTGTTCCTGAGTCAATAGCCTCTGTCAGAATAATAATTGTTGTCAAACGACTTAGACGAATAGAAAAGAGAGCAAACCAGAGTAAGAAAACTGTTTGGCCTATATTAGAAGTATTTCAGGTCATTTATCTTTGTGTTATTATCTCCTATTTATATTTCTTTAAGAACAGCCATGCCACATAAAATGCTAATACCAACATCATTAGACAGTATAACAACAGCACAGCACAACACATCAACACTGCAACATCACACAACACTACAACACAATACCAACACACAACGCAACACCACAAAACAGCGTCACAATACAACACAACAATGCCACAACACAACACCTCAAAACAACGCCACAACAAAGCAACATCGTCGCACAACACCTCAGCGCCACAACACAACACAACACTACAATATCGCACAACACCATCTCACAACACATCAACACAACACCACCTCACAACACGCCAACACCACTAATCAACATCACAACACACTAACACATAAGCGCTACAGCAAATCAACACCACCTCACAACACATCAACGCCACAACATAATACATTACGACACAACACATCAATGCTAAAACACGATACCACGACACAACACCACCATTACACAACGCATCAATATCACCAGCACAACGTACCCACACGCCCACACAATACACCAACACTCCTCTATATCACTGCAACTCCAGCACAACACAATACTAGCACATAAACCTCACAACAAACCAACACCTCTTCACAACACCCCTATACAACCAAGCAACAACATTATCCCCCATCTCAGAATTAACAATTCTCAGACGCAGCAGTCATCACGTCATCGTCTTCATACACTCACCTCGTGTCACGTGGTATAGTAACCACATCACAGGTCAGTTAGTTAGGTCACTGGACAATATTTAGTTAAGTGACCTGATCTACGGATTTATAAAAGCAAGAACACTGCTAGCACAGATTATCATCATCATCATCATCATCATCATCATTGTCAACTTTATTATTATCATTATTATTATTATTATTATTATTATTATTATTATTATTATTATTATTATTATTATTATTATTATTATCGAAGAACTGTCTGTAGCTAAGTTTCCTCTAAAGTAGCTTTGACTGTTTGTCACCGAGTGGATGGAATCGGCTGACTGGTTTTCTCCAATGCCATTAGAGTGTTAGAACTACGTCGTGGCTTGAATACTAAGTAACCAGAATGCTAAATTCTGGAGAATTCTAAATAGAAGAATATTATTAAAGCATCATTTTTCTCTGTTCGTTATTTTTTTCTTCTTTTTTGGTAACTATTTGTGGCCACGATGCGAAGACACCTTCACTCGTGATCATTTAATACTTGTAATATGTGCACACCTACCTGCACAACCACATGCATGTATATATTTCTTTTATATTTTTTATAACTTAGTTTAGTCATTGAATTGCGGCCATGCTGGAACACTCCCTTGGTGGATTTTGTTGAAGAAATCGACTCCAGCACTAATTTTGTTCATTTTTGTTTTCCTTTAAAAGTCTTGTACGTTCTATCACTGTTTTTGTTGGACCGTTAAGATACATGAACGTAAACAAACCAACACCGGTTGTCAAGTGGTTGATTGGAGTTAAAAATAAGCACACATACATACACATGCGTGTGTATGTTTGTTACCAAAGACTCTTACAAGGTATTGGTCAACCGTAGGCTGCAGCAGAAGACACTTGCTCAAGGTGTGGCTCGTTGGAAGTGAACACGAAACCAGGTGGTTGCAAATCGAGCATCTTAAACAACTCAGCCATATGAATATATATATATTTATATATATATATATATATATATATATATATATACGACGGGCTTCTTTCAGTTTCCGTCTACCGAGGTTATAGTAGAAGACACCTGCCCGAGGTGCAACGCAGTAGGACTGTACATATATATATACATATGTATTTATATATGTATGTATGTATATATACATGCATATGTATATGTGTGTGGTGTGTGTGTGTACGTGTGTATGTATTTATGTGTTTGTCTCCCACTATCGCTTGACACCGATGATGGTGTGTTTACGTCCCCTTAAATTAGCGGTTCGGCAAAAGAGACTGATAGAACAACTACTAGGCTTACAAAGAATAAGTCCTGGGGTCGATCTGTTCGACTGAAGGCGGTACTCCAGCATGGCTGAAATCAAATGACTGAAACAATTTGCATTATATATAGTCACGAGCTACTAATAATTTCATATAGCGGAGATATTTTCTAAGCGATTTTTAATACCACCCTAGTGTCGCCAAGCAATTTTCGGGCTCTGAGTACATGACCTGTACAAGTTACAAATCAGGACAATTGAACAAGAAAAGTCACGAGAAAAAAAGGAGAGGGAGATGGATGCAAAAAGTGGAAGAGTAAAAGAAAAGGTGAGAAAAAAAGCACGCCTCTTTGACCGTAAAGTTATGAAGCTAGTTGATATAGAATGTACGGAAGGTGTCTAAAGTCTGCGATACAGCTGCTGACTCCGGAGAGGGTAATGTTCTCAAAGTTGCCAAAAGAAACATGTCCATATGTTTGCATTTATATATAAAGATATATTTATATTTACTTTGAGTAGAAGCAACAGATTGACTCAAGGGCCGAGAGTTTTGTGCGTTGGTATTAATCAAACTAGTTACTGATAGAAGAGTTGTGGATTTGTATAACTAGTGATAATAGTATTTCTCTGGATACAAATTATAAAAATGATTACAATGTCACATGGGTAATTCATATTTTCCACATAGCTTCTTTGTTATGTCACTCAATAAGTAAATATACAAATTTTGTGTGCATTTACACACACACACACACACACACACACACATACACACACACACACACACTCACACACACACACACACACACACACATACACACACACACACACACACACACACCACACACACACACACACACACACACACACAAGAGAGTGTCGCTGAATATATACAATACATATATACAAACATGTACACATATATACAGTGATGGATCGTAGATAAGATTAGTGGTGGGTGCTGCTTCAGAAAATTTTTAGCCGTTGTTTTAATATTGTGTAAAAGGTGCCAGGTGAGGCTGGCAACGGCCACGTTGGAACATCCTTTTACGTATAAAAAGAAAATTTCATAAACTTGATCGGTTCACTTTTTAGCCACTACCGGGTAGTGTGCCTACTTTGTTCATTGAACACCGCCGTGAATTCCCCCTTGTTTTTCAAAAATCCCTCCTAAATCACAAAATAAGGGAGTGAGACGTGCCCTGACAGCAACACTGATGCTGGAAACAGGATAATAATCTAATTCTACACTTTATCACATTCAATAATATAAACATGTTTTTAAGCACAACACACGCAGAGTCAAAGAGAAACACTACCTTTCACCCGGCGCTATCGTTCACGCAGTACTCTCTCTCTCTCCCAAGCGTGAAGCTTCCTATCTCGGACATGTGCGCATGCGCACAACAGTCAAACACCTCGTCGCTAGAACTGTGAAGCGCACAGTTTTATTCAAGGATTTTTGTATTTTTTTCATAAACTAGGGGATGGCTACTGACATTTAGCTTAAGGATTATATAATGTACAAATACAAAGAAGGAATTAGCGAAAAAAGGACTCATTATATTGAATGTTGCCGATAATATCGAGTGGAAATAGGGGGTTCTGCAGTTCTGCAGTTCCTATACAAGAGCCGCCACTGCATATATATATATAGTCACACTCGTACATGCATAATTAATGATACACATACAAACACACACACACACACACATGCATGCTCACACACATATATATGTGTATGAGAACGTATATGACATATAGATACATATGTACATGTGTGTGTTTGTGTGTGTGTGTGAGAGAGAGAGAGAGAGAGAGAGAGAGAAAGAATTCTTGAATCTTGAGATTATCTCCCCCTCTCAATTAGAGCTCTTCACAACTACCATTTGTAAAATATGATTTATCCTCAAGAGACGGATATGATTTTAATAAATCAAGATGTTGTATGGTATTTACTGTGCCGCTATTTCAGTTATTTGTCTGAATAATTTAAATATATGCCACTGGCCACTTTGAGTTATTTCTCTTAACTAATTTTTGTTGAAATTATGCAAATTGCCTGGACCATACCTGGTTTCTAATATGTTTTTTTTTTATTAATCTAAGTCCTTTGTCTACTGGAGATCAGGTCGAACAATGGTCGTTCTGATGAAGGCTATTGATTTAGAAACATGACGTCATTGCAGAGTAACATGAAATGAAGTCTTTTGCTCAAGAACACAACGTGACATCCAGTCCGGTCCGGTCCGGGAATCGAAACCGCAAATTTACGATCATGAGCGTAACAGCTTAACCACTAGGCCACGCTCCTTCATCTAGAGCAAGACATCTTCAGTGTTTCTAGAAAACTATATTTAATGGGAAATTTGAATTCTGTATTCTAGATTAATCTTATGCAATCATCCATGTTCTGTTGAACAACACGGAATCGAAACCACGCTTTTACGATCGTGATCACAACACCATAGCCACTAGACCACGCATCTTCTTTTAGAGTAAGACAGCTTCAGTACTTCGAGAAAACTATATTCATTGGAAAATTTGAACTCTGTATTCTAAGTTAACCTTATGCAATCAGCCATGTTGTTCCGTTGTCTTAACTTAGGACACATTACCACAAGAAAAGAATGTGTCGAGGGTCGTCGCGAAAAATATTCCCTTTGGTCACCATCCACCCTTCTTTCTTCATTTCCAACCCCATCATTAGCTCTGAGAGCTGAATCACTTCTAAAACCATGTTTTATTCTTCGCACTAATCTTCTCATCTTCCCACCTTTTCTTCTAAAAGAATTACCAATGCCACTCACTACTTAAGACCTATTCTTCGATAAACCACTCAACTATAGCTGCTAGTCTTTGATAGTTTCCGCTTCAGCAAACAAGTATTTCTGATCGTCTTTCACCTCACGCACATCACACATGCGCACACGAACACGTATACACATACACTTAAAGACACACACACACACACATACACACACATTCTCTCTCTCTCTTTCTCTTTCCATCACACGCACACACTCTTGCATACATTCAACCATACATGCACATACGCAGTCATATCATTGCACATAATGCATAGAAATATGCAGATACAAAAGCCGAGACACATGCACATGCAAATACACACGTACATACACATACACGAAGACACATTTACACACACAAATGCATACATTCATACATAAAGATACAGACACACACTCACACATACACACACACATATATATACACGTACACATATATGCAGTCACAGTTATACACACGATGCACACGTAGAAACATGCAAATACAAACACTGAGACACTACACGTGCAAATACACACACATACGTCCACACGCAAACATATACACATATGCAGACACATTTGCACACACAAATACATACATAGAGATACAGACGCTTATATACAGATAGTAATACGCACACGCTAATAGAAATGCACATGTATACACATGCACAGACGCGCATGCAAATACATGCATACAAACAGACAGACAGACAGACAGGTAAACTTACATATAAGCATACATACATGCATGCACACATGTACACACACATATATATATATATACAGTCAGACAGACATCTTACATACATACATACATGCATACACACATACATACATACATACATACATACATACATACATACATACATACATACATACTGATACGCATGCAGACATGGAGTTACAGAGACACAGCAAAGAAATATATACACACAAATGTAGGCATGTGCGCGTGCACGCATATGAAATGGTAAAATAGTGGGTAAGGTGTTGGCGGCTGGAAAGGGGACACGAAAGCAATAAACAAGGACAACGTCGACACCACCACCACCGCCAACGACAACAGCAGGAACAACAGGAACAAATAAAGGAAAAACCAAGATGTTTCAAGCCATTTTCTCAGCTAATCTTAAACCTTTGTAGAAAGCAAAAGAAAGGAAGGGGGAAAAGAAAGAAGAAAAAGATAAAGGAACGAAATTGGAGGAAAAAAGAGGGGAAAAAACCACAGCAACAGCTACTACTACTACCACTACTACTGTAGTAGTAGTAGTAGTAGTAGTAGTTGTTGTTGTTGTAGTAACAGCAGCAGCAGAACCATTACTACTAATTCTACAACTATCACCACCACCACCATCACTACTACTACTACTACTACTACTACTACTACTACTACAACTACTACTACTGTTACTACTACTACTACGATAACTATCACCACAACCAGTACTACTACTACTGTTACTACTACTATTACTACTACTACTACCAGTACCACCGCTACAGCTATCACCACCACTACTATTACCAACACCACTAACAACTACTACTACTACAACTACCACCACAAGCACTATTACCACCACTACTAATGCTAGTACTACCACTAGAGCCACCATCATTACTACTGCTACTACTACATTGACATCAAACAAACTAATACAAACGCAAAATAATAATTCTTCCTCACTTCCTTTCCAAAGGCTAAGACTGTGAAAGCGAGGACGTGCGTAAAAGATGAGAGAGAGAGGGGGGAGCAGAGAGGGAGTGAGGGAAGAGGGAGAAAGAGAGGTGGAGGGAAAGAGGGAGAGAGAGGGAGTGATGGACTTTTGAGTCTCGCTGCGGTTTAGTTGTTGTTGTGTTTGGTTTATTTGTTTAAAGAGATCATCTACTCGGCTCTTCTTTCTAAATCCTTTGAAATTGTCACGATAAGGTGATGATAACCATCCGCGTAATATTCACCATGGATCATAAGATATCAGGCGATTATTTTATTTATTTATTTATTTATTTATTTATTTCCGGTATTGTTACTCTAAAGATTTGATCCTCCGCCGAATTCCGTAATCACGTTATATAATTATATTTTCCTTATTTTTTCTTCTTTCTACTTTCACTTTCTGTCCCGTCACCTCCAACCACGTCCACCACCACCATCACCATTACCTTCATTGTATAAACTAATGCTTTCTCTCTGATCCGAATTCCCATCATTCCGATCGAATTACTTAACTTTTTTTCTTAATTTTCATTTTTAGCCTTTTTTCTCACTTCTTACTGCAGTCTTTGTGCCAGGCCAAGAAAGGATTCCCAGTGCGTTAAGTACGGTCAGGCGCTCACAGACCTTCTACCAATCAGACAATCCGGTCGACGGATGCTCCACTATGGCGTTATTCAGATGAGTAGCGGTGGATAAGAGCAACGATGTCCTCGGGGAAAATTTGGGTGTCGAAGAAAGTCAACTGACTGGTCTTTTTCAGAGGACTTTTGTGCTAGAGCCCATGGATAACTTCAAGAAATCCCTGGCCTGGTAGTGCTAATGGGTAAGGAGTGGGACATTGACTCTTCAGGATAAATTCTATGGGTGTGGTTGTGCCATCAGCTGCGGCTAGTTGAGATGGGCGCAGAACGACAAAACCGTCCTACACGCGTTCTTACAATGATCGAATATTGTTGACGTAGAGATATGTCGAACAGCTGCTATTATGCATAGGACGGATATGACTATCGGTTGACTCCACCGAGAAGATAGCCCCACCACTTTCCTTTGGTCGAGAAGGGCAAGCAGTTTTCTTCTGTCTAGTGATGAAAGATAGAGTGCGGTGAACGGGACTAAAAAACAATTCTCTTCGGTGAAGCCTTCATCGACTTTTTAAAATTCCATTTGAAAAAGAATATAGGGTTGAGATGGATGTGTTGACCCTAATAAATTTGTTGAGGCCGGAGTAAGTGAGCCTAGTCTAAGCTGGGCGCCTGTAGGCTGAGAAGTACGGAGGAGAGAGGAGCACATACCATGGTACACCTTGTGAGTAGAGTGGCTTGAGGTCTGTCGGATTCCTTGGTTGACTCTAGGTGACGTTTTCACCCCTGCTATTGTTTTTTGCTTACGTTGTTTTTTTTTCTTTTTTCATGTAAAACTTATCTGTCCCTTGTATTTGAACTGTCCTAAATATTCCTCGCAACTCTTGTGGCAACTAAAGAAAGATGATTATTATTATCGTTGCTGTTGTTAAGGTTGCGAGCTGTCAGAATCGTTAGCTTCGCAAAATGCTTAGTGGCATTTCATCCGATTTTACTTTCTGTGTTCAAATTCCTCCAAGGTAGACTTTGCTGTTCATTCTTTCGGGGTCGATAAATTAATCACCAGTCGAACTCTGAAGTCAATGGATTTCAGGTCTTGTGCCTATAGCAGAAAGGATTATTATTATTGAGTGAGAGAGCAGTGCATGCCATCAAAGTGACACTGGGGTACAAATATACAAAGCCCAATATACCCATCATGACTACCTGTCTGATAAGGGTACACCAGGCACATGCATCACAACCATATGTGCGCGACATGGTGATCTCATATCAAGATTAACAGCGCATGACCTTGCGGATAGAGCCCGGTTAGAATTTTCTTCAGGTTGGGTAGCCCATCCCGGTCAAAAGATCCCTGAATAAGGGTTGTTTAAGGATGTTGAACGAACCACCCATGTTTCCAGAGGTGAATTATTCAAACCCCAAAGAATCCCTCTCATGGCTATGATATTTCCACACTACTTATGCTCGTGATCAGAGATGCACATATCGTCAGCCACCAAGGAACATGCTCAACTGGTTTAGGTGAAACAACTGACAAGCAAATCTGTGGTATTGAGCAGAATATTTGCTGTAGCTCATTATCATCATTATTACCTTTGCACAGCTTTTAAAGCTGGAAATGTACAACGGCGTCAGCTGTTCACTACCAGTGAACTAAGGTAAGACCCCTTACTTTTAATGAGCATTTCTTACTCAGGTGTAGTCCAGCGCTTTGTCAGTTTGGTGAGCGTGTTTACACTTGATGTGCGAGTGACGGAGGTGACAAAAAGTGGCAGCAAGTAACCTTAGATGCCAAGAACCCTGTTATTATTATTATTATTATTATTATTATTATTATTATTATTATTAATAATAATAATAATAATAATAATAATAATAATAATAATAATAATAATAATAATGATAATAATAATAATAATAATAATAATAATATAATAATAATAATAATAATAATGATAATAATAATCAGTAGGCATGATAGAGCTGCACAATATATTCACTGGGTAATTTGCAAAAACCTGGATTTGCCCCATGAAAAAAACTGGTGGGAACACAATCCACCTCCTGTGCTTGAAAATGACCACATCTCACTCCTCTGGAACTTCACCATTCAAACTGACAGGAAGATAGATGCAAATAGGCCAGACATTATATTGAAAGACTTCAGACAAAGAACATGCCTCCTCATTGATATGACTGTCCCAATCGATATAAACGTATCTGTCAAGACCTACCAAAAACTGAGCAAATATAAAGATCTTGAAATAGAAATCAGCAAAATGTGGAAGCTGAAGACTAAAACAATACTGTTGTCATAGGTGCCCTGGGAATGATAGCGAAAGGGACTGATTGCTACCTAACTCAGATACCAGGAAACCCCAAAATGGCAGAAATTCAAAAGATAGTGCTCATGGGAACTGCTCATATCCTACGCAAAATACTCTCTATGTAATCCCAAGGTTTAAAACAAAATTTTTATTTTTATTTTTTATTTTTTTTTTATGTATTAGACATTCACTAGTACAACACCCAAAAAAAAGGGGGAAAAAACCCCCCTAAATATATGGCACAGAACTTCCAACCTGTTGTCTCTTGAGGTCTCTGGGTGAGACTTGGAGCCAACTTGTACAGACAAAGCAAAAGTCAAACATAGAATAATAATAATAATAATAATAATAATAATAATAATAATAATAATAATAATAATAATAATAATAATAATGATGATGATGATGATGCATGTGCCTGATGTACCCTTATCAGTCGGGTAGTCATGATGGGTATACTGGGCTTCGTATATATACCCTAGTGTCACTTTGATGGCATGCACTGCTCTCTCGCTTAATAATAATAATAATGATGATGATGATGATGAAATTGGTTTCAAATTTTGCCACAAGGGCAGCCATTTTGGGGGAGAGGGTAAGTCGATTACATCGACCCTAGTGTTTATTTGGTATTTAATTGATCGACCTCAAAAGGATAAAAGACAAAGTCGACCTCGGCGGAATTTGAACCCAGAACATAGCAGCAGACGAAATACTGCGAAGCATTTCGTTCAGCGCGCTAATGATTCTGCCGGCTCGCCGCCTTAATAATAATAATAATAATAATAATAATAATAATAATAATAATAATAATAATAATAATAATAATAATAATGATGATGATGATGATGATGATGATGATGATGATGATGATGATGATGATGGTGGTGGTGGTGGTGGTGGTGATGATGATAATAATAATAATAATAATAACAATAATAATAATAATAATAATAATAATAGTAACCATCTAAACCACAATTCTTATCCTCCATCTTTGACAACATGTCTGAAAGCTGCATTTCTTTGGTGTCTGCAAAGGGTTTCATTTATTTATTTATTCTGTGATCTTTTTTCCTGTCCACTTTTTTTTTTTCCTTCCTTAATTTCTTCCGAATGAAATGTAAAACCGGAATTATTCAAACACCATTTGTTCGTGATTTTGATCAACTTAGTGCGAGATCGTGGCTAAATCTCAACTAATTTGTAGTCTCCATCATGCAGAAATGAGTCACCTCTTTATTACACTTCACAGAGCGAGAGTGTGCATTGGGTTGCCTGCTGCTATTGCACATGGTTGGTCGGTGTTCAACGAAGCAGAATGAAAGTGTGAGTTAAACTCAACGGCGTTCTTTCTACACAAACCATACACGACCTGGCAATTATTATCAGGAATGGATATTCTTACAGAATATCGCTAATGTATTCGAAGACACGCTGCTGTTGTGTGTCTTTGTTCAACGATATCTAAATAAACTAGGATGATTACACGCCATCGCCAACATCGTAAACCACCGCCGCCATCGGTACCGTCGCCGTCATCGCTTCCATC
>NC_043010.1:662780-667780 GCF_006345805.1 Octopus sinensis | reverse complement strand
CTAAATTCTTATGACGTCAGCAATATACACACACGTGTGTGTTTATGACTGTGTGTGCGTATGTAAATATGTATGTCTATCCTTATACACACACATATAATATACATACACATGTATATATATATGCCTACATACATGCATGCTTCCATGCATTGTAAAGTGGTTGGCACTAAGAAGGGTAGCAAACCGTAGAAACCTGCCAAAACAGACAATACACCCTTCTGGCTTGCCAGCTCCTGTCAAACCACCCAACCCATACCAGCGGGGAAAACGGACGCTAAATGATGATGATGTTAAGGAAGAGGAGGAGGAGGACGACGACGACGAAGAGGATATGGTGGTGGTGGTGGTGGTGATGATATAATATAAAATCAACCCCAAACCTAATTCTGAAACCTTTCCCAATCCTAGCCCTAAGCCTTCACACCATAAATCTAACCATATTTATTTACTCTAACATTGTTCCTCTCATACACACACACACACACACACGAGAGATCCACAAGCGCTCACACACTAACACAAACACATATACACACTAACTGCCAGACACCCTCATATGCATACATACACACACATACATACACACACACACAGCCTATACAGCCATCACTGAGAAAAGCTCTCTGTAACTGAAATAGTAATTAAGACAAAACAGTACAGGTAAAATTGGATAATTTGTGGAGTTGATGAGATGTAAAGAGAAAAATTTAATGAATCGCTGAACGTCCATTATATGAAATGAATTTGTAGATTCTAGAGATTTCCTTCACGCTCGGCTTGATACGGCACTAATGACTGCTGGGAATGTTTTCGACAAAGAATCGGTCACTCAGCCAGCCAACTAGCCAACCAGCCGGCCTCTGTAGCTAGCCTGTCAGCCAATCACTGCTCTCTCTCTCTCTCTCTCTCTCTCTCTCTCTCTCTCTCTCTCTCTCTATCTCTCTATCTATCTATCTATCTATCTATCTATCTACCTATCTATCGATCTATCTCTTATCTAATATGGCGCTGATCGTGAGAAGAGGGTGAGCGAAGGTCGATATTAAAGGGAGGAAAGAAGAGATTACGAAGAAGAAGAAGGAAAAGGGGAAGGGAAATGGATGATGAGGAGCAGATTAAGAGGGAGCGAGGAGAAGGGGGCAAAAAGACAAGGGTTGAATGGAGCAAGAAGAGGAACGAAAATAAGGATGAGAAAGAGGGGATATTAGTTATAAGTACTCGCATTATCTTTAGTCATGGCGCTAAACAACGAAACAACAGTAATGACTACTGCTGCTACTACTACTACTACTACTACTACTACTACTACTACTACTACTACTAACACCACCACTATTATTACCACCACCGCTGTTATTACCACTACCACCACCTCCACCAACACCACAACCACCACTAATAATAATAATCAAACTACTACTACCACCACCATCACCACTACTACTACTACTACTACTACTACTACTACTACTACTACTACTATAATAATAATAATAATAATAATAATAATAATAATAATAATAATAATAATAATAATAATGCTGCTGCTGCTGATTCAGCTCTTGTTGCTGGTGCTGTCTTTAGAATGGTGCCGGTTGTAGTGGTAACGGCTGTGTTGATGGTGGTAGTAGAGGTGGAAATGGTTGTGGTGGTAGCGGTGGTTGTTTGGTAATGGGTGTGTTGGTGCTGGTAGTGGTGGAGATGGTGGTGGTAGTGGCCATCGTGAGAGAGAGGTGGGGAGAGAAATACATAGTGGCCCTTATATGTATATATGCATATTTATATATATATATATATATATATATATATTATATATATATATATATATATATATTGAGAGAGAAAGATAGAGACATAATATTTAAAGATGGCCGACTAATAGGTTCTCCCGCCACACTTCAAATCAGCATCACGCCCTCCGCCCCGCGCTAACGCTCCAACGACTCTTGTTTGCAGTAGAGAAAGAGAGACTGAAAGAAGCAAAGAGAGAGAGAGAGAGAGAGAGAGAGGGTGTGGAGAGAGCGGAGGGAGAAAGAGAAAAGGAGCATCGAGCCGTGGTCTTTATTATTATTGTGAGTGAGTTGACCAAACTGAATCACTTCGAAACGAAACGAATGAACTGACCACCAACCAGCTAACCAAACCAACCAACCAACAAACAAACCACTCAGTCAACAATCTCACCTCACACTCCCTCCTCACTTTCTCATTGTTATTTCAGTTTACAAGGTGAAATAATAAGTAAAATCGATTCATTTACCATAATTTAATCGCGGTTCTTCTCTTTGTTATCGGGATTATCACAGGGATAATCGAATCTGGGATTCGATTCTACCTCATTCCTGACAATAGCATTACCATTTTGTTGGGTTTTTTGTGTATTCTTTTAAAATTCAGAAAAATTTATAGGCAAAACAAACAAATTACTGTTTACGCAATGTGGTGTGTGTGTGTGTGTGTGTGTGTGTGTGTGTGTGTGTGTGTGTGTGTGTGTATGTGTGCATGACGGTGACCTCGCAGAATCATTAGCATGCCGGGCAAAATATTTAGCGGCGCTTTTCCCCTCTTTATGTTTTGAGTTCAAATTTCGCCGAACTCGACTTTGCCTTTCATGCTTTCGGGATCGATAAAATAAGTATCCTTTGAGCAGTGGAGTCGATGTGATCGACGTAAGCCAGCTGAAATTGCTGGTTTCCTGCCGAAATTTGAAAGCATTATTGTTATTGAGTGATAGAGCAGGACACGCCATCAAAGTGACACTTCTGTACAAATCTAGGAAACCCAGTGTGCCCATCATGACTACCCGTCTGATATGAGCACATCAGACACATGCATTACAACTATATATGCGCGATATGGTGACCTTATGTCAAGATAAGCGGCACATGACCTTGCAGGTCATACGTTTTTGAGCAAAACGCTTCTTTTTACGTTGCTCCAGTGCACTCAGCTGTAAGTGAATAAGCTTGCGAGGAACTGGCGTTCCGTTCAGGGAGAATGTAATCTCGGCCACTTATGCACCATGGAAACCGAGTAACCAGAGGAGAAAATGGAAAATATAATATTAAATAATTAAAAAAAAAGAGAAAAATCAGAATTAAGAGAAGGGGTTGTCGTGACTAGACTGTAACTTTGATTTTAGGCCGACTTCAAGATTGATAGCAACAGCTACAACAACAAAAACATCAACGACGATAAGGATGAAACCAATATCGGTTTCAAATTTTGGCACAAGGCCAGTAATTTCGGAGGAGGAGGTAAATCGATTACATTGATCCCCGTTTTCAAATGGTACTTATTTTATCGACCTCGAAAGGAATGAAAGGCAAAGTCGACCTTGGTGGAATTGGAAGATAGAGCGTAAAGACGGATGAAATATGGCTAAGCAGTTTATTCGGCATGCTAATGATTCTGCCAGCTGACCATCTTGACGATAACACCAATATTATTGTCATTGTGTAATTTAAAGCAGTTTTTTTCTTATATATGTGTTGATATAGACCTTGACAACCCACATATTGACAACAACTGGCAACAATATTACTGTCATTAGCTAATTTAAGCCGTTTTTGTTTGTGTATTTATGTTGGTATAAACCTTTACAACCCACATCTTGTCTCCATATGTTACCCTTAGACATAAAATAAAAGTCACCTAAATTAAACCTTTTCGTAACCTTTCTACGATAACTTATGACAAAGTTATCGACAATGCATCATGTAGTAGAGTTGTCAGAAGAATTTAATATCATTCCCGAGGTTAGCTATAAGCAGTTGCAACATCTAGGTGGACATACGATCTGCCAGAAATAGCAGCCAAATCTCGCGCAAATCACGCGTCTTCCAAATGAAGTAGACATGTTTGATATGGTCGTAGATAAGTCGATACAACCCATTATGCTTGAAAATAAGGCGGAATGATCACGGATGGAATGCTTTTGGTTATAAGATTTTTCAAACAGGACTGACCTGGGGCTAAACAACAACAAAGGCAATAACAAAAGCAACAGCAACAAAAACAGAAACAATTTTAGCCCGAGGAACAATAAATGTCTCTTATTCTTGCTATTTGAGATGAACAGCTTTGGAACGCTAATCCGAATTTTATTTCTACGAATCATTAAAAGGAAAATGTCTTGCAAAAATGACATTTTCAGAATGTATGTTAGCAAGAATTTACAAGACAAGAGAAGATAAACTAAGAAAGATTATAAAGCTGGCTATTAAAACAGAAAGAGAAGAGAAAAGAGAAGAAAAGAGAAGAAAATAAAAAGAAAAGCCTACAAAATTAATGGCGGCCGGCTTAAAGATTATGTCAACTATAAGATAACCTAGCATATCAGGTAGAGGTTACTGTCGTTCAGGTAGATAGAGGAAGGTATGGGGGGTGCGGAGGGCGGTTGGTAAGCTTGGCGATATACGGGGATTATAAAGAACTTTAAACCTCTATTATTTATACTTAATGTACATGTATATATATATATATATATATATATATATATATATATATATATTATATATACATACATAATACATACATACATACATACATAAATTTATGTGTATTGTTTATGTATAGCCATATTCATACACACACACCACACACTCACACATATATATATATATATATATACATATATACATTAATATATATTAGCACATAAACATATATAGGAATCATTTATATACATACATGTATAAATATATAAATACATATATGTGTATCTATCTGTGTGAGTGTGTGTGCTTAAACACGTGCACAAAAGTACCATATATTTAAACGTATATAAGGTTTCATAGAAGTTAAAACTTCACAAACAACTACTCCGAGTTTCACGTAGTCGATCATCAAAGTATCATCGGGTAATTAAAACTCGGAGTAACGGCTTATGAAACTCTTTAGTTTTGATAAAATCATATTTTTTACTCTGTCTTTAGTATCCCAGTACTATCTTTACGACCTTTGTTTTGTACCTATTAGGGTTCGATACCTATCTC
>NC_043010.1:650280-655280 GCF_006345805.1 Octopus sinensis | reverse complement strand
TTACAAGCTCCATAATAGGCATGGCTGTGTGGTTAAGAAGCTCGCTTTGCAACTACGTGGTTTAGGGTTCAGTACCACTGCGCGGCAGCTTGGTTATGTGTCTTCTACTATAACCACGAGGAAACGAATGCCTGTTGAGTGGATTTAGTAGACGGAAATTATGTCAAAGCCCGTCGAATATGTGTGTGTGTGTGTCTTTGTGTTTGTCTCCCACATACCAACCAGTGTTGGTTTGTTTAGTCCCTCTAACTTAGCAGTTCAGCAAAAGAGATCTAAGACTTTAAAGTACCGGACTTATATATAAGTAGCTGCAGCGATTCGTTCGACTAACTCACTTAAGGCGGTTCCCCAGCAATCCAATGATTAAAACAAGTAAAACATAAAAAAAGAGAGAGATATTGATCAGTATACGACACCTATCTATTTAAACGGACCCCAAAAGGAAGGAATTTTAAAGACCATTATCGATATTTTGACTAGAAACACCGGTACGAATCTCTGTAAGGCATTTAGTACCACATTCTTTTATTCGGTTTTAATTACTGTTTTGCGAAATAATAACATACCCCCACATATAGGTGGGAAAATGTAGTCGTTTGAGAACGAATCCTGTTCCTGGCTGATATTTTATCTCGCCGACAGACAGAGAGTGAACGAATAATCTTCAAAGTGGAATGTGTTGAAAGTGAAGAAGGAAAACTGCTTTTTGAAAAGAGATCATGAAAACACAGTCAAAATACATAGGAGAGATATTTGAGGATGAGAGACCCGAAACGCATTTACCATCCAGCTTAACTGACCTAAGATTTTAAAGTCTGAGATGGAACTCATCAAAAAGATGAGATAAGGTAAATGCTCCAATAATATATGAGATGTTAGAAGTACCAGATGATTACGACATTGAAAAACAGATCTTTTCAATGATATCGATGAATCTGGATATCCTCCTGGAGAATTCAAAACATTGGTATTTATCAGCTGCCGTAAAACCCAAAGGTCATTGAGTGACTTCAGGACTATCAATTTCATAACTTATACTCTTAAAATATTTCTTACAACGATATTATAAAGAATAAAAATGCAAAATAACTGCAGAAGTCAGTGAGGAATAGTTTGGATTTAGAGCCAACAGAGGTGCATGCAATGTCATATTCTACGACTAGAGTCCGCACAAAAGTAAATGCCAATACTAAAATATCTTTTTGCTTGCTTCATAGATTATGCGAAGGCATTTGACCACGTATACTAGGGAAATCTCTTCTCCTCTTTAGATAAAGCCGGCTAAGAAGGAAAGGCCATCAGAATCCTTTGTGTTGTATTGAAACCAAAAAGGTAGCCATCAAAATAGACCAGGAATTGTCAAAATTAGCAGAGATCAAAAGCGGTGTAAGACAAGGATTATATTATAACCACACATACACTGAATATAACACACACTGAGTGTATAATCATAAACTGAATATATATTCACAGAATCAAACGAGATAAAAGAGTTCTCAGTCAATGGCATGGACATTGACAATACAAGATATTCTGATGATACAGCGTTACTGACAGACAAAAATAAGAAATTACAAGAAATTGTTATAAAAGAACGAAGTGGCAATAATAGCCTGAATATGAATGCAAAAAGACAAAGACAATGGTTATTGGTAAGACAAAACAAACGGAAGCAAATACAAAGGAAGATGAACAGAAGCTTGAAGAAATATAAAAAGAAAATTCAAGTATTTAGGAAAAATAATAAACCAGGAAGATTGCTGTGAAGAAGTTATTCAAAGAAGTAAATAACACTAAAACTACATTTATAAAAGTGAAAGGAATTTTCACCTCAAAAGACATCACACTGCATCAAACATAATGGCTAACTTGTTATATTTTGCCAAAAGTCCTCTACGGAACTGAAAGTTGAACAAAAAGGACAAATGTATTTCAGATGTGGGTCTTTCGCAGATTGGGAAAAATAAAATTGACATTGAAAATTTTTTAAATAATATTCATCATATTTGGTAATACATCCGAATTGGAAATATGGAGCTTTATCAGGGCGAAGAAAAATACATACGTAAAAGAAAAGAAGAGCCTCGAGAGGAAGATGAAATGCTTAACATATTTAAATCATACCATTTTCCTTACGTGTCGCTAACATGATGAATATTAGTTTTAAACTTTTCAATCGCAATACCATGTAACACTGGAAGCAGAAACAGCTGTTACATGGGAGACAGTCTATTTGTATTGAATTAAAAAGTAATAATTGATGTAAGTCAATTGTTGTTGATCAATATTTCTCCATTTTCTGCCTACTTTATATATATATATAGACATAGGCGCAGGCGTGACTGTGTGGTAAGAAGCTTGCTTCCCAACCACGTGGTTCCGGGCTCAGTGCCACTGCGTGGCTCTATGGGCAAGTGTCTTCTGCTATAGCCTCGGGCTGACCAGAGCCTTGTGAGTAGATTTGGTAGACGGAAACTGAAAGAAACCTGTCGTATATATATATATATATATATTATATATATATATATCTCAATGTATGTATATGTTCGTGTGTCTGTGTTTGTCCCTTCCACCATCGCTTTTGATGTGTTTACGTCCCCGTAACTTAGCGGTTCGGTAAAAGAAACCGATAGAATAAGTTCTAAGTTTACAAAGAATAAGTCCTGGGGTTGATTTGTTCAAGGGAAAGAATAAAAGAATAAAGGAACGAATATATTATTATTCGGCTCTAAAATCACAAAAATGGTTCAAAACCGAAAGTTTAATAAGTGCAATGGAAGAAACGTTCAACCTCCGAGCCACCTTATGGAACGTTACAGTTAAATTATAGACCTGTGTATGTGTGTCCGTGTATGTATGTGTCCACGCGCGCGCGCATACACACACACACACACACACATACACACACACAAATGCACAGGACTGCGTGTGTATTGTTGTTTTTGAAATGTTAAGTAAACACGGAAGGAAAGACAGTAAAAATGTGAGGAAGTAGACAAAGAGCAAGAGCGAGAGAGAGAGAGAAACAGAGAGAGAGAGAGAGAGAAAGAAAGAAAGAAAGAAAGAAAGAAAGAAAGAAAGAAGAAAGAAAGAAAGAAAGAAGGAAAGAAAGAAAGAAGGAAAGAAAGAAGGAAAGAAAGAAGGAAGGAAAGAAGCAAACAAAGAATAAGAGAAAGACAGAGAGAGAGAGAGAGAGAGAGGGAGAAACGAAATTTTGGAAGCAATCAGCATTGATTGACTAAGTGTCAATATTGTTTGCGAAGAAAGAATTTTCCATTGAAGATTATAGTTGGCCAATATCCAGAAGAATCGTTGTAGCTTCTTAAAGGACAGCGAGGGAGGGGTCAAAATACTTATTATGTATACTAACATTGCGTAGATATATATATATGAACACACACAAGCATATATGTAAGTTTGTATGTATGTATGCATGTGTATATTTATGTATGTATATGCATATATGGGTATCTACATATATACACAGGGTGCGATGGGTAAATTGACGCCATTTTATATTTTTAATTTCACGCATACACATTGTTTGTTTTGATTTTATCGACTACACAGTATAGTAGGGTTAGTTGGGCACCGTATGTAAGAAAAACAGCACCATGACGCAATTCACTTTGCCAGAAATTTGGAAATGACATGCTGTGCTGCCTTGCATTCGCACCGGAAGCTCCAATACAAACTTTTCAGGATGTCTGTTCGAAAGTTTATAATGGACGCAGATTGTGTGTCAAATAGCTAGCTTGAGGCGGTGGCCTCTTGGAGCTAATCAGCGACAGCTTTAGTCTTATATTTATAAGATTGCCATATTAGTATGGCGATAACTATTAATTTCCAGTAACGCTGCCGTAATCTCCTTTAGAGAGACTTAGTAATTTAATATTTCTATTATATATATATATATATATATATATATATACAAAGTCCCCGGACTAGTTGTGTTTATCAAAAAAATAAATTATTTATCTGAGTTTTGGCATCATCTCCTTGGAAATAGTCACCTTACGCAGTAATACACCGGTCCCAGAGTTCCTACTATTTTTCGAATCCGTCCTATAAGTCGTTTTCCGTAAGCGAACCGGGGACCTTCCGTGATTTGCTCTGGATCTCGACAACAGTGTTAAAACGGCGACCTTTGAGCTGTATTTGCAACTTGGGGACGTGATGGAAGTCTGCAGGTACTAAATCTGACGAATAAGGCGCGTGTAGAAGCGATACCATGTTGTTTTTGGCGAGGAGCTCACGAGTGAGGGGAGCGCGGTGACAGAGTGCAATGTCGTCGTGAAGAATTGAATTCTTCGCGCTCCAAAGATCCGGACACTTTCACCGAATGTCCTCCCTCGAACGCTTCAAAACATCGCAGAACTTTCAATTGACGGTACAAACTCTCGATGCACAATACCGCAGATTTCGAAGAAAGCGATGAGTATGCTCTTGATTGAGTTGCTGTTCTGTCGTGCCTTCTTCGGTCGTGGAGATGAAGGGCGCTTCCATTGTGACGACTGCTGCTTCGTCTCAGGATCGTTCCCGTAGTCCCAACTCTCGTACCGGTGATGATCCTCGACATGAAGGATGGGTCATCAGCGGCACAGTGACGGAGATCTGGACAGATATCGACGCGATGATCTTTCTGCTCAGTGGTTAGCGGGCGGGGTGCAAACTTAGTAGAGACATGCAATATGTTCAATTGAGAATTTGTTAGAATTGCCTGCACGAACCCATACGATATATCAACATCAGTAATGTTGTTGGTTCTCCTCCAGCGATCCTCATTCACAAGTTGATGAATTTTCTCTACATTTCAGGGGAGGACGCTCGTAGCAGGATTTCCAGTTCACTCATCGTCTTCCAGGAACGTTCTTCCGCTTTCGAAGCGCCTGTGCCACTCGAAACATTGGGTACGATCCGTTGCCTCGTCGCCGTAAGCATGCTAAATGTCTCCTCTGTAGCAGACTTCCCAAGTTCATCGCAAAATTTCACGTTGGCTC
>NC_043010.1:635280-645280 GCF_006345805.1 Octopus sinensis | reverse complement strand
CCATTTCTTGCCGAGTGTCTTCCCGACTCCTAGGGCAAAGAAACTCATAGTGTATATTGGTAGGCCATTAAACCAAACTCAGTAGTTCGTTCATTTTTTTTTTTTTTTTAAAGTTAAATTAAAATACATGAGCAGCAACAGTTCTCACATCGACAATGCTCTTCTCAATACGTGTGATGTACCAGTTAAGACAATCTTTTGCACTTCTTGCAGGGATGGTAAGCCAGGGATCATTCTCATATAATTTTCGGTTCCCTTCTTGATCATTCCTAGTGCTCCTACGATCACTGGTATTGTAACCGCCTTGAGATGCCACATTTTCTCAATTTCAATGAGTAGGTCTTTATATTTTCTGAGCTTGTCAAACTCTTTCGCTGAGATATTATGATCACAGGGGATGCTCATGTCGATCAATAAGCAAACTTTATTGTTTTGGTCTTTCACAACAATATCTGGTTTATTGGCCTTGATGGTTCGGTCTGTATGTACTGGAAAGTCCCACAGAATGGTTACATTTTCTCCTTCAGTTACAGCCTCAGGGTAGTGATTATACCACTTGTCGGCAGTTTTGATATTGTAATGCCGACTTATTAGCCAGTGGAGATATTGGCCAACTCTGTCATGTCTTAATTTATACTCCACTGGTGCTAAGACTTTACATCCAGAGATTAGGTGGTCCACTGTTTCAATCATGTCGTTGCAGAATCGGCATTTTGGGTCTGCTCCATTTTTCATCACATTGGCCTGGTAGTTCCGGGTTAATAGGCTTTGGTCTTGAGCAGCCAGGATGAAACCTTCGCTCTCTGCTTTTAGCCCTGAGCTCCGCAGCCACTGATGGGTTTGCTTCTGGTCAACATCAGCTTGTTTGCTGCGGGTTACATATTTGCCGTGCAGAGGTTTCTCCTCCCACCTATCAGCCAATTGCTCGTGCGCTTTTTTCATTGCCATCATTTTCACCTTCTTTGCAACAATAGTTGCCGTACTTCCCTCGGGTTGTTCAGTTTGGGTATCCTGCACGAGATCAATAGCAATTTTTTTGCTTTCCTTGATGATAGAATGAAGCTTCTTTCGTCTCTCGTGATTTTCCACGAGCTTTAGCATCCAGTCATTCGATATTTCGAGATATTTGGCCAGTCCAATTGTGGTTGTTTTGTAAGCTAGTTCAAATTGGATCAGGCCTCGACCTCCTTGGGCTCTGGGAAGGTAAAGGCGATCTACGTCTGCCTTTGGGTAGTGCATCCTATTACAACTCAGCAGCTTGCGTATTTTTCTATCTATATTCTTTACTTCACTCATATTCCAGTTCAACACATTGTAGCTATAAGTAACAACTGGAACTGCTAAGGAATTTATAGCTAATACCTTGTTACGTGCATTTAGTTCAGATTTCAGGACTGCACGAACTCTCCTATAACATTCCTTCCTGATTTTCTCTTTCATGCTTGCATGCTGAATACCAGAACCTTCATTTATCCCTAAATATTTGTATGTCTGTTCTTGCTCAAGCTCTTTTATGACTGTGTCAACATCTAACACGACTGAATTTGTGGTCTTCACTTTCCCTTTCTGGAAAGTGGCCTTGGCACACTTCTCAAGTCCAAACTCCATCCCGATGTCATCGCTGAATGCTTTCACGGTGCGCAATAGGCCTTCAAGTTCATTATTGTCTTTACCATAAAGTTTTAAGTCATCCATATAAAATAGATGGCTTATTTTTTTATTGGCAATTTTATACCCATACCCTGTTCTGTTTAATTCACTTGTAAGGGGTATTAGGGCTATGCAGAATATTAAAGGTGAAAGTGAGTCACCTTGAAAAATTCCACAGTTGATGTTTATATATTCTGAGGCAAGTACTCCATTAGAGTGGTATAATTGGAGATTCGTATTCCACAACGACATATTGTGCTTCAGGAAGTTTGAAATCACAGGGGAAATTTTAAAGATGTCCAGCGATCTCAAGATCCATGGATGCGGTATACTGTCGAAGGCCTTTTTATAGTCAATCCATGCGGTGCTGAGATTTCTGCGCTTGTTGTGATAGTTCTCTTATTATTATTATTATTATTATTATTATTATTATTATTATTATTATTATATTATTATTATTATTATTATTATTATATTATCATTATTATTATTATTATTATTATTATCATTATTATTATTATTGAGTGAGAGAGCAGTTCATGCCATATACCCATCATGACTACCCGTCTGATAAGGGTACACCAGGCACATGCATCACAACCATATGTGCGCGACATGGTGATCTCATATCAAGATAAACATCACATGACCTTGTTATTATTATTATTATTATTATTTTTATTATTATTATTATTATCATCATCATTGGGTGAGAGAGCAGTGCATGCCATCAAAGTGACACTGGGGTACAAATATACGAAGCCCAATATACCCATCATAACTTCCCGTTTGACAAGGGTACACCAGGCACATGCATCACAACCATATGTGCGCGATATGCTGATCTCATATGAAGATAAACAGCACATGACCTTGCAGGTGGGGCCCAGTTAGAATTTTCTTCTGGTCGAGTAACCCATCCCACTCAAAAGGTCCCTGAATAAGGGTTAGGCGGCGGGCCGGTATAATCGGTAGCACGCCGGGCGAAATGCTTAACGACATTAAGCTCGTCGCTACGTTCTGAATCCAACTTCCGCCGAGGTCGACTTCACCAATATTTCTTTCGGGTCGATTAGATAAGTACCAGTTACGCACTGGGGTTCATGTAATCGACGTAATCCCTTCCCCAAAATTTGAGGCTTTGTGTTTCAGTAGAAAGTATTATTATTACTATTATTATTATTATTATTATTATTATTATTATTATCATCATCATCATTATTAGGAGGAGGAGGAAAGAAGAAGAAGAAGAAGAAGAAGAAGAAGAAGAAGAAGAAGAAGAAGAAGAAGAAGAAGAAGAAGAAGAAGAAGAAGAAGAAGAAGAAGAAGAAGAAGAAGAAGAAGAAGGGACTATTATTTGTATTTCCATTATTACTGTTGGTATTGTGAGTTATTTTACAATAATTTATTTATCAGTATTTTTCTTTTTAAATATTACAGGAAAATTAATAATAATAATATAAAATAAATAATCTGGAATATTAGACTGTTACTTTGGAGGGTCGACAGACAGGGAACTGGGCTGGCATTTACATGGAACAGTTCCATAAAATACATGTGTGTGAGAGGGTATGTATGTATTATGTAGATAGATAGATAGATAGATAGATAGATAGATAGATAGATAGAGAGAGAGGAGAGAGAGAGAGAGAGAAAGATGGATATATTGATAGATAGATGGATGGATGGATAGATAGATAGATAGATAGATAGATAGATAGATAGATAGATAGATAGACACAGAGAGAGAGAAGAGAGAGAGAAAGAGACAGAGAGACTGAGAGAAGAGGGTGAGAGACAGAGAGACAGAGAAACAGAAAGAGATAGGGAGAGGGAGAGAGACAGACAAACAGACAAACACAGATAAAGAAAACTAAATTGTAATTTGAACGGTTATTGTTGTCGGTGGCTGTTGGTGTAGATGGCGACGATGATGATGATGATGATGATGAGGAGGAGGAGGAGGCCGACGACCACCACCTCCACTACCACCACGATGACCACGACCACAACCACGACGAACACAACCACGACAATGACCATTGTAACGATTGCAAATGTTGTTGTTATTCTTGCTATTAATTATACTTTTATAACACAGAGCGAGGCAGAATGTTGGCAACCTGGTCGAAAGCCAGACCAGATATTCTCCAATATTTGTTTTCTAGCTTTCCTTTTCTGGCTAAAAAAATAAAAATAAAAAAAAACAAATCCATATTTTTACTTTATTATTTTTATAGTTGTTGTTTTGACTGCTGCTGCTGCTATGCCTACTGCTGCTACTGCTTCTATCAATTTTCTGGCTATTGGTGATGTAAAAAGTATTTGTACACAGTCTCCATAGTTACTTCCCTTTGAGAGAGAGATATGAACGCTACATTCTACAATCAATAAAAAAAAAATTGCATTAATTGTCCCGGTTTATTGCATGATTAACGAACAATTACATACACTTACGCACGCGCGCGCACACATACACACACGCTCATATATATATATATATATATATATATATATATATATATATATATATATATATATATATATATAAATATATCCGTATCCGATGATGGCTAAGCAGGCCGAAACTCCGAAGTTACTGTCAACACTATTCTTGTTAAAAATTATTAAATGTTTCCCTGAAAGAAGTATCGAGTAATCTTTCAGTTTCATATCAAACTAATTTTATTATAACTCAACATAAAGAGTAAGATTAATATGTGTGTATGCATGTTTGTGTGTATATATATATCCGTATCCGATGATGGCTAAGCATTTTTTTCTCTCCTTCTTTCTGTGTTTCTTCTCTGTGTATCTTTCTGTTGAAGAGCGTAGGCTCGAAACGTTAAAGACTTGTTTTATTTATATTTCCTGAGCGCCATACTAATACAATTGTTTGTTTGTATTCCACCTGCCTTCGTCTTTTGTCTATTTTCATAAAGCTTCCCGTTATATATATATATATATATATATATATATATATGTGTGTATGTATGTCTTTATATATATATATGTGTGTGTGTGTGTGTTTATATGTGTGTGTGTGTGTGTGTGTATATGTGTGTGTGTGTATGTGTGTGTGTGTGTGTGTGTATGTGTGTGTGTGTGTATGTGTGTGTGTGTGTATGTGTGTGTGTGTGTGTGTGTGTGTGTGTGTGTGTGTATGTGTGGTGTGTGTGTATGTGTGTGTGTGTGTGTGTGGAGGCGCGTGGCTTAGTGGTTAGGGTGTCAGCATCATGACCGTAAAATTGTGATTTCGATTCCTGGACCGGGCGACGCATTGTGTTCTTGAGCAAAACACTTCATTTCACGTTGGTCCAGTCCACTCAGTTGGCAAAATTGAGAAACCTGCGATGGACTGGCGTCGCATCCAGCTGGGGAAGACATACGCCATTTGGAACCGGGGAAACCGGGTCCATAAGCCTAGCTAGGCTTCAAAAGGGCGCTTTAAAAGGGCGCATATTATATATATATATATATATACGCGCGCGCGCACACACACATACACAGATATACATATACACGCCCACATGCAGAGTGCATTCCAGAAGTTTTTACACTTTTTCAGAAAAGATATTCATTGATCCCAAAGAAGTACAAAACTCTAATTTCCTTCAAAGCAGGATCCGCTGAGTTCTATGTTATTGTTTTCCCGCTCCAGCTACTTCGTGAAGGCCCAATGGAAGTCCGCCAATGTGAAGGTGTCCAGGACCCTTCTCACAGCCTACTTCATTTTCTTCAGCTTGAGGAACAGCCTAAAGTCACCGGGAGCTTGGTCTAGACTGTACAGGAGCAGTTTTGATGTCGATTTCTGTCAACTTGTTGGTTACCAATGTAACCATCTGTGGAAATGTGGATTGCTGCATTGTCCTGGTGCAGTGCTCTGGCCTTTTACGATCAAATCTATTACTGAACACCTTCAAAGCCTCCACAAAGCACTCTTTGTTGAGAGTCTGGCCAGAGAGAAACCAGCGGATATAGTTGATGCCCTAGCTGTCGAAAAGGCGAATCATCATGAGTTTCCAACTGGCCTTTGCTTGACCTCTTGTGCCAGCGAAAATTAGATGCTCGGCTCATACACGTTAATCGATAAGCAGTCTGAAGTATTTCTAAGCTTCAGTAGTGTTTTTGCCTAGTTTAACGCCAAATTTAATAGTAAGTCTGGATCCTCAAAGATTCCTGGTATCCAGACTTACGATTAAATTTCCGACTCGAGATTTATATCCCCTGTCCCCCCCTTTTAAACGCTACCTGCTGCAAACATGGGATTCCC
This sequence comes from Octopus sinensis, assembly GCF_006345805.1. Lineage (NCBI taxonomy): Eukaryota > Metazoa > Mollusca > Cephalopoda > Octopoda > Octopodidae > Octopus > Octopus sinensis. The sequence goes on along the minus strand of NC_043010.1, from coordinate 639,357 downwards.
CATTCATCAATTTGAACAGGAAATGATCCTTACGAGCTTGAAGTAACTTAAGACCGGTGTACCCCATTCACCACTTTAGCGCTTATCGACTGCCAACTGAACTTGTCTAAGGGACAGAAGTCGCCTTCGCCGGCCCACAAAGTTTATTCTTTGTTTATTAAACTGACCGTAACGGATTTCTACCTCCAGTGTGAAGAGGTATATGCCCTCCATTGTAAGAGTCTGAGGAGTCGCTCATAGGGCTGAGCACCTTACCAATGCGAAACCATTGGTCACTCTATGACCGGACATATACTTAACTGCATATAAATATATGTATGTATGTATGTATGTATGTATGTATGTATGTATGTATGTATGTGTGTGTGTATGTATGTATGCATGTGTGTATGTGTGTATGTATGTATGTATGCATGTATGTATGTATGTATGTATGCATGTGTGTATGTGTGTGTGTATGTTTGTATTATGTATGTATGTATGTATGTATGTATGTATGTATGTGTGTATGTGTGTATGTATGTACATATGCAGCCATTGTTGCCATTGCCGTCTTTTTGTATGTTGTAAGATGTTTTATACGCAAAGTTCAGATGGAATTGGAAGACTCTCGTGAAAATGTTTTTTATCTGTATCAAAAAATAAAAAGCAACAAATTTTCTAAATGTTCGGACACTACAAGGACACTGCAATTCATCCAATGGATTTTTAAAAATTAAAGATTATGATCCCGAAAAATCAATGGGAGTCATCGCCAAAGAACTTCTGGTGTCTAGGTGAACTATCAGAACTGACGCATAAGGATTTTCGATGCAAATCGTATTTACTGAGCATGGGTCTGTTCATGTCTACAAAGGAAAACCATTTGATTCGTGCAACGCGGTTTCTTAATGTTAAAAGACTTCATGAACATAGTATGCTTTGGTTCTTTCCTGATGAGAAAAATTTCAACCAAGACCAAATGTCTAACAGGGGAAATGACTGATGGTTATGCGCAGATCTTTCTGATGTCTCCAGAGTGATACACACTACGCTTCCGGCAGCTGCGATGATTTTAAGAGTGGTAAGTAATGTAAGTCATGTCACCGCACATCTTTCCACAAGGATTTATAATAAATGCTTCTGGATACATTGAGGTACTGAAGACAATTGTTAAGTTCTGGATGCATGAAGTACGCAGTGGAAAGTCATACGTGTTTCAACAAGGTTCATAACCTTACAAAGCCCACGAAATCTAAGAATGGACAATTTTTGCGATCATAAAACACCAAATTTGTGGCCTCCAAACTCACCAGATGTAAATCTTATGGATTATTACATTTGGAACATTGCTGCATGGGAGACAAACCGACATTCTCACAATACAGTAGATTCACAGAAGGTTGTCATTGTCCAAGCGATGTCCATTTAGTGCAAGTATGTTGACAATTCCGATTCCGCATTAAAACAGTGGCCGAAACTAAAGGCGCATTCATAGTACAATTTTATAAGAAAGCGTATCGAGAAGATGTGCAAAACTTGTTATTTGAATGTTTGTGCAAGATTAGATATGTTTTATTAAAATGCGAAATACGTTCTTAAAAACCTAGTACTCAATACTCTGTGAACACTGTAAAGGCTGCAAGGCGTGACACAGGGAAGATCTAATGGAGACTTCGAAGATTTAGTCATCAAGAAGGGACACAGCAGGCGTTCTGACACCGTATGTGTTGCGTTGAGTTGTGTGTGTATGTGTGTGTGCGTGTATGTATGTGTTTGTGTGTGTGTGTGTGTGTGTGTGGGTGTGCGTGATTGTATGTGTTTGTGTGTGTGTGTGTGTGTGTGTTTTCATTAATGTATGTATGAGTTCATGTTCACCTTTGTTAACCGGTGAGTGGAATTTCACTACTTTATATCAAACCATAACTTAGCGCTTCGCTAAAAAGATATCAAAGAATTAAGAACGACAGTAGACTGAATAAATCTTGACGGTTTTTGCCCCAGGATGTCCATGGGCTTAGTCCAATCAATGGCATCACTAAATGAAAAGGAATACATATACACACACACACATTTAAGTATATTCATAAATACACACTTACACAAATACATATATACATACATGCATACAAACGCACACATGCACTCATACATACATACATGCATTCATAAATACACTAATGTATCCATAAAAACATACATACTAACGTACAAACATATATACACATTCGTACATCCATATATAAACACATATACATACGTACGAAAATACAGGTATACATACATACGTACATACACACACATGCATATGTACGTACATACAAACATACATAAATACATATGCACGTACATACATACATAATACGCATACATACGTACATGCATACATACATATATAAATGCACGCATAAACACATGTATATATAGATACATACATACATACATACATACATACATACATACATACATACATACATACATACATACATACATACATACACTTGGCACTGCATTTGACAGTTATGTTTTGGTGTATAGCAACGCTAACAAATCAAAGTTTTTCTCTCCTCTCGCTTCCTCTAAATTTCTGCCAACATTCTCAGCATTGTTATGTAAATGAATATTCTTTTGATTACAGCGAAATAGTTATTAATATATGTTCTTTTATTGAAGACCGCAATGTTGCTTCATACCATCATATATATACACACTAATTCACAATTGAGGATGCCTGCCTTTAGAATAACACAGATGAATCACTAAACAATGTAGTTATAGATATAAGCAAAACAAAAAAGATAAAATGGTCACGGCTGCAACACGGCTGTAACACGGCTGTAGTGCTTTTTGTCTTCTAAGCGGACAGCTCTAGGTTCAACAACAACACAATGGAAGCAAGGAAATACGGGTGGAAGATCAGATGAGGCTGTATTTAAATAACATATTCTTTCAGCAGACACTACTAACCGCCAAGTATCATAGTGCACTAAGACAGACATTATTAACTGTCAAGTGTCGTAGTGAACTCAAGCAATAATACCGCATACATTAACTGAATAACATTGTGAAGGTCATTACAATTCTTATTCTATTGGGTTGTCTGGAAAGTTCGTGCCGATTTATAGTAGCTTACCTTTCGACTTATTTTAGAACATGGTTGAGTCCATGAAGTAGGATTTGACTACACCTCCATTTAGAGAACAGTTTAAGCTATCTTTTCGTGGAAGAAGGTTTATGTTCCTATAACCTGTGTTAATTCTGTAACCCTTTAAAATGAAAGATAAGAAAGTTCATTTTCGGCACTTGATGCTTTGGGAACCAGACAAAAATTGCTGCAGCTCGGCTAGGATGTGTTACCCCACCCTCCATATTCACCAGATATTGCTCCTTCGGATTTCCACTTATTCAGGTCTCTGCAGACTAGTCTTAATGGTAAAAATTTCAATTCCTTGGATGACGTCAAAAGATACCTTGATGAATTCTTTGCCATGAAACCACCTCAATTCTAGGAAGAAGGTAGTTTCAAGTTAAAGGAAACATGGAGACGCATTGTACAGCAAAATGGTTCATATTTGGTTGATTAAAAATGTAATATATCTTGCAGAAGGTGACCATAAACCCACATTGAGCAGCTTTATATTAAAGAACACTCCCAAAGAAAATGTTTCCGATAATATTAGTGATTGTGATGATGACTAAAGCTACTATTACGATTTCAAGATGAAATGCAAGGTGTTCACCAATTGCTGTAGGTTGTTTTGTCGTAAGGAAGAAAAGAAATCTAACGTTTTGTGGGAAACTCCTCATCAAAGAAATAAATTATTTTCTGATATTGCTGAATCTATTTTTGTTACTCAGCACTATTGAAAACATTTTATCTGACACTGACGATGGATTTCCACCCGAAACGTTAAATTTTCTTCCTCGTGCAAAATAAATTACTCCATCTGGTGAACATTCAATATTTATTATTTGCAGCCATTAACCATCACTAGTCTCTTTAGACTCTAGTGTTTCATTTCACCATACATACATACATACATACATACATACATACATACATATATACATACATACATACTACGTACATACATAAAT
>NC_043010.1:615280-630280 GCF_006345805.1 Octopus sinensis | reverse complement strand
AAGAGAAAGAGACAATGACAGGCAGAACAAGAACCACCAAAATGAATATAAAGCTCAATAACTTATTGTTTCTAATCTAAATACAATGCCACCCGGTTTAGAGGGTGGGTATATAAATGGTTAGATCGTCATTACTAGTTGACGGGTAAATTATTTTATCGATCTCTGGTTGAACGAAAGACTAAGTCGACCTGAGTGGAATTTGGTGTTCAGAACATATAAGGGTGGCAAAGCTGTGTGGTTGAGATATTTGGTTCTGTCTGATTCGATTCTACTACCTGGCGCCATGGGCCCGGTGAGACCATATAGGTAGATGGTTAACGGATAGATAGATAAGTTGGTGGGTGGATGGATAGGAGGATGGGGGCATGGTTGGAAGGGTGAATAGACAGATATATAAGCGGATGGATGGATGGATAGGTGAATGGACGGTGGATGGATGGGTGGGTGTGTGTATGGTTAGATTGAGAGTTGGACAAATGGATGAAAGGAGGGATAGGAGTGGGGCTGGGTGGATGGATGGGTATTTAAGAAGATGGGTAGATGGATAGATATATGAGTGGATGAATAGGCAGAGGAATGTGTATTCATAAGAGACTATTCCTTTTTTAAGGGGAGTTTGGAACACCCAGTGTTTTGACATCGTTGTGTCTCCTCAGGCAAAGCTTCCTCCGACAGACGAATCTGTCATGAGTTTATGGCTCTTGTTTATAACATCAGCAAACAAATTATTTACTGATGTGTGCTGGTGTCACCGAATGAGAAGAGAACGAACAGAATACTCTGATAACAAATACAGATCAGGTCCCAGTACTGGAAGGTGATTGCCACTGACCTCTGGATAGGGTAGGAAGGAAGCCTCGGAGGGTGACATGTGGTTCTGTGGAAGGAATGGCTGGGGTCAGCTATCAGTTCAGCATCACATGGTATATATAAAACCTCGGATGCTGCCATGTATTTTCCGCAGATCCACCGATCGTGTTCCTTAAACTTTTGCTTCTTTCGCACTATTATTGATCATCCGGTAACTAATATCTTTAATCTGATCTCACTTAAATCAAACACCTTCCAGCTGTACTGATCTGAATTCTGTCATTCTTGGATTCACACGTGAGGAAACTGCCTCATGAATCCGAAATCGAACTTAGAAATAATATATTTAACAATTTGGACTTCTTCACTATACAATCTTCTATTCTTTGTTGTATTCATATTTTTAATTTTTTTTTGTTTTCATCCGTTGATTTTTTTATCATTCATATATATATATTATATATTTATATATATTTATTTACGTATGTATTTTATTATTCTTTCTGTTTATTATTTCTTCTTCATATTAATGGTTACTCCTTCACTTTAGTATGCTAAGAATATCTTTAGCTTGCAGAAGTACACACACACACACACACAATTATATATATATATATATATATATATAGCAAACTTAAGACAATGGTGGAGATGAAGATAGAGCTGATGGAAGGTGGTGAGCTGGCAGAAACGTTAGCACACCGGACGAAATGCGTAGCCGTATTTCGTCAGCCTTTACGTTCTGAATTCAAATTCCGCCGAGGTCGACTTTGCCTTTCATTCTTTCGGGGTCGATAAATAAAGTACCAGTTACGTACTGGAATCGATATAATCGACTTAATCCGTTTGTCTGTCCTTGTTTGTCCCCTCTGTGTGTAGCCCCTTGTGGGCAGCAAAGAAATAGGTATTTCGTCTGTCTTTATGTTCTGAGTTGAAACTCCACCGAGGTCAACTTTGCCTTTCATCTTTTCGGGGTCGATAAATAAAGTACCAGTTACCTACTGGAGGCGATCTAATCGACTGGCCCTCCTCCCCCAAAATTTCGGGCCTTGTTCCATGATCAGAAAAGAAGATAGGTCTGATGATGATGTTTGTTGTGGTGGTGGTGGAAGTTAGCAGCGTCAGCAGCGACGGCAGCGGCGGCGTTGGCGATGGTGGTAGCGGTTGTAGGGGTGATGACAGTTGCAAGTGTGGTGATGGTGCTGACACCTATAGAGACGGTGACACTTATGATAATATAAAACTTGATGATGATAACGACTCCGACGATCAACGCCACTACAATGATGGCGACGAAGCAGATAGGGCTGCTGCTGCTGCCGCTGATGATGATGATGATGATGATGACGACGATGATAACGACAGTGACGACAATGATGATGATGATATTGATGATGCTCGTTACAATGATGTTGATGATGATAACGATGACGATGTCGATGACGATGATGATGATGATGGTGGTGGTTATAATGACGACGGCGGCGACGACGACAATGATGATGAGGAAGACGATGGCGATGATGTTGATGATCGTGATGATGATGATGATGATGATGATGATGATGATGATGATGATGATGATGATGATGAAGATGATGGTGATGATGATAATGATGACGACGACGACGATGATGATGATGACGATGGCAGCATTCGTGCAACTATCTCGAGGGCATTCGCTATGTTCGGGGAATTAAAAGCACACAATATAAACCAGGAATTAATCAACCAGGTGAAATATGAAGTCAGTTTGCTGGAAGCGGTATTTTTCCCTAATGGAGGAATTCACTTACCAACACCAACAACAAAAACAACAACAGAAACCGTAAAAACAACAACAGCAGCAACAACAGCAACAACTGTAACCCAAAACTAAACGGTAACTGTCTTTTTTCTGTCTTCTATTTTTCTTTTTTCTTTTGTCACATGGTACAATAGGCCCTTATCTCTTATTGAGGGGAGGATACGTGAGAAATCGAGCATAGATCGTTCTTGCCATGGTTACGTTGGTGTTAATATACTTAATGTACGGAGGCCAATGGCTTGGTGGAATCATCAGAGCGGCAAACGAAAAGTCTTCACGTTTATGGCTCAGAGTTTATATATTTTTCTTTTTATCTTTTACACGTTACGATTTCAAATCGCACGGAGGGCAACTTCGGCCTCCTCCCCCATCTTATAGTACCGGGTGGATTTTAAGATGTAATCGGTTCGAATACTCCCCACACCATTATCGCCAAGTTTGCAGAATTATATCAATATAGGAAATAAATATTGGATTCTCCGTCAGAATCGACGATGAGCAACCACATATGCAGAGAAAGGAAATTAACGTGTAAGTAGCATGCTATTCTACAGGCAGGGGAGTTTAGTCGAACAAAGACTTATGTTTTTTTTTAAACTTTGGTATCTATTCTATCAATCTCATTTACCGAACGGCTGAATTACGGGTGCATAACCAAGTCAACAACGGTTGTCAAGTGGTGGCGTGCAAACATGCACATGCGTACACATATACCGTAAATCCTCGAGTATAATCCGCATTTTTTCCCCAAAATTTAAAGGTCAAAATCTCTAGTGCGTATTATATATGAGGTTAAAAATGAAAAATATTTTCTAAGCAATGTCCGAGTCTCTATTTGCTGTCCGGCAATGTTTATTTAGATGCATTTTGTGATGTCGGGCGCGAAAATACCTTAAGCTAAGCCTGAAAGCAATGAAGTCATAAAAGAATCATCCATAACTTGCAGTAAGCAACATTTACTAAAATAAAAGTATTCAGAACACAGAATAACATGTAACAAAAACAATTTGAAAACATATTTACATTCCCATTATTGTATTGCGCATGCGCGGAAGTGTTTGTTCGACTAGGTGCTGCTGGCTTAATTACGCACGACTCAAGTTAGAGAAGGGGTGCGCATTATACACAAGGTTTAGTTTTTTCAGAGGTACAGCCCCATAAAAATCCCCTGCGTGTTATACTCGAAGATTTACGGTATATATATACAAATACAGTATAGCACGGGCTTTCACACAGTTTCCGTCTACAAAATTCACTCACGTGGAATTGTTTGAGCCGGAACTATAGTTGATGATACTTGCTCAAGATCCCATATAGTAAGACTAAATTCGAAGCCACGTGGTTACAAAGCGAGTTTCTGAAGCACACAGCCAATTATTTCTAATTAACTGTTAAAAGCTTGATACATTAAAGATTTTAACACTTCCCTAACTTGTTTTTTTTTTAGCAGATTGCATTATTGATGCATTATTTTTCTGTGAGTCTTTTTATGAAGGAAGCGGCTTGAATTTTGAGAAGGAGAAACAGCATCGCAATCTTAATTTCTCGAGAGTTCTTTGGTTTTATCTTTTAATCAGGAGAGAAGGCGGAATCCATGATTCTTTATAAAACCGCCGAGACTACTGCTAGGAAAGAATAAAGTGTACTGAAGAGAATGGCCGCGGCTGCTGGGACGCTGACGATTCAACATATCTGACTGGATATTCAGTCTGTTTTGGCAATAGTACTTTTTGGCACTAGAGGCAAACACATACGCACGCTCGCTCAGGATTGCAAGCACGCACATGCAGAAACATACTGTACTTTCCGGCACACAATTGGAATTTTTCAGACCAAAATTTACAGTCGAATAGTAGTTAGGTCGACTTATACACCAACGATTCCAGGAGAAATCTAGTAGGATTTGAAAACAGTGACGATGTTTGAATGTTTACATGAAATGTTTACACTATATACTATGTCGACATGTATGTCAGTGAAGATAGTACATATACAGCTAAAGAGATAGAGAGAGAGGAACAGAGAGGGGGCGAGAAGACAGAAAGATATTCATTTCTACTCTAGGCACAAGGCCTGAAATTTTGTGGGAGGCGGGCGCCTGTCGATTACATCAACCCCAGTACGCCTTAGAGGACAGATATTAATTTATTAATTGAACACGACTGACATAAACACTTTACCTGTCTTCATGCACAGATAAAGAAATGTGCTCCGGTACATGAAGACAGAGAAAGAAAGAAAGAAAGAAAGAAGAAGAAAGAAAGAAAGAAAGAAAGAAAGAAGGAAAGAAAGGAAGGAAGAAGGAAAGAAAGAAAGAAAGGAACGAAGAAGGAAAGAAAGAAAGAAAGAAAGAAAGAAAGAAAGAAAGAAAGAAAGAAAAGAAAAGAAAAGAAAGAAAGAGAGAAAGCTATGTAGTCGCTGGAGCTGCTTGAGATAGAATCCTATTGTCTTATTAAATAGAACACATCTTAAAGCGAAAAGTCCTGTCGTGGTCGTCGTCGCATCTGCCCACGACACCTCTTAGGGCTACGGTTGTACCCTTGACCCTGTATAAATTTCTATCGCTTAATATAATTTGCGCCTGCACACACAGATGATGTGTTAGAGCAGCCGTAGTCTATTGAATGGAATATAATAAATATTTCCTTCGGAACAACGGTCGGATAAAATGTTATGTCGAAGCTGACTGCAAGGTTTAATTCGGTCATTAATCAACAAAATTAATTACTGCCCAGTGTGTGCCAGCCTTACACACTTAATAACATCACAGTTTAGGGCGGCGAGCTTGCAGAATTGTAAGCACGCCGTGCGAAATGCTTGACGGCATTTCGTCCATCTTTACGTTCTGGGTTCAAATCCCGCCAGGGCCGGCTTTACCTTTTATCTTTCCGTGGCACAAGGGTCGATGTAATTAATCGACGAGCCTCCTCTCTCAAAATTGCTGGCCTTTTGCCAACAATTAAAACTGATGATAATATTTAATTGTATTAACACGTGGTCAGCGAGTCCCGCCCGACCCACCAGCGGTCGTTTTTTAATTTCTTTCCTATGGGCTTTCTGAGAGTTGGTATGCTCTGATTGCTTTGATAAATTTCTTTTTTTTTTCGTTTTTCTTCTGATTTCAACGTGTAATGAGGTAAAATAAAAGAGTGAGTAATGAGAAAAATTTATTTTCCATTGAAACAAATATAGCTAGTTCTTTTTTTGAAAAATTGGTAGATTTTCCAGAAGAAAGGGAAGGGAATGAAAAATATTTTACTTGCCATGGAAACCAAAATAGTTCTTTTTGTATAGATTTTGAGATCTTCCAATAGAAAATAGGTCGTGTAGTATCTAGAATGTGATATGAACTAGGGTACCACACGACCCTCCATTGGGACGTGGATATCTGACACTACAGTATGTGATCCTAGTCTCATATACGGTATAGTGTGAAAATATAATGTAGCTCATGTCAAAATTATTTAAGATATCGTATTGGGATCCTAGGATGAAACGTAAAATGAGGGTCGGGAGCCAACGTGTTGAGATAGTAGTAATAATAATAGTTTTAAATTTTGGCACAACGTCAGTCATTTTAGGGAGCGGGGGGGAGGTAGCATGAATATGCATTCTATTACTTAACTTCTGAAAGTTATCCATTCAGATTTTCTATAAAAAACTAGAGCAGCACTGTAAGTTATGACGTTTCGTATACAAATATATCTATGTAAATAAGATTGCGGTTTCGATTCTTGGACCGGGCACCGCGTTGTGTTCTTAAGCAAAACACTTCATTTCACGTTGCTCCAGTTCACTCAGCTGGCAAAAAGTGAGTAACACTGCGATGGACTGGCGTCCCGTCCAGCTGGGGAACACATACGCCACAGAAACCGGGAAACTAGGCTTGAAAAGGGCGACGTTTATCGTTTTTATCTGTGATCATGCAGCCTCTCCGCAAGAAGTAAATTAATTCTATGAATGCTTCTTCGGCGCTGCATAGCAAGTAAGCTTGCTGGTGATATATTGTGTGAAAACGGAAAGACGGGGATTTTTAATCAGTTAGAAGTTAGGGATTCCGAAACTAATAGAAGGGAAGGAGAAAGGCATCTGGGTAAGATCTGAAAACCAGAGACCTGATCTAAATAGATGCGATAAAGGGGACTCTGCCAAAAGCACCCACCGAAAGGCCAAGTTTGGTATTAAACAAGGAGGTCTGCCGTTGAAGTCGGCCAGAGCAGGATTTGAACTCGGCGTGTAAAGAGTAAGATTAAATGCCATAAAGCAGAACTCTTCTGACGCTCTAACGATTTCTCCAGTTCACCATCGTATTACTGGTATTGTATTTATCGACCCCTTAGGATAGTTAAAGGCAAAGTTGATCTCGGAAGTGATTCAAACTTAAAATGCATGAAGTGGCTTTCAACAACTTTGATCATCGATCGCCTTTTGTCAGATCCGACTCAGGTTTAAACTAAACACCAATAACAACAGCATCAATAATAACAATAACAACAATAATAGCAACCACAACCAATAACAGCAACACACACACACACTCGCGCACGCACACACGCATACAAACAGGCACGCACACACACACACACACAAAGCATCTCTGGCATGTCAGAATATGAAATACGGTGGTGGTCAACTAGGATGGGATGTGGCATATCCAGAGCTTATAGATCCATAGATCAAACCCTCCTTGACCCCGCTTGACTGATTACTTTTAATGTCAATGTCACCTGGGCCACTGCCTAATTCGCTGAGGAACTAACTCGGGGAGACAACAACAACAGCATCAACAACGGAATCAACTCCACTGTAAACATTAAAACATAAACATTTAACGAATTATTTACATGCTCAATAATTACTTTTTTTTATATATTTTTTACCTGTTAATTTCATTATCGCTGATTGTTTACTCATTTCTTAATTATGTTTATAAATTTTCTTCTCATGTTTTTCTTTCTCCTCTTCTTTCCTTCTTTCAATGGTTTTTCCTGTTCAATTTTTTTAGTTTTATGTTTTTTTTTTTTGTCTTTTGGGTTTTTCTTTTTTGACTCGCTTCGCTTGCTTCTTTTCTCTTGTTTTAGGCTTTTAAGCAAATGAACGCCAACAACGCCAACAACAACAACAACATCAAAAACAACGACGAAACCATAAATATATAAAAAATCAGGTATAAAAATATAAAACATACACGCACACACACGCACACACACACACACACACACCACACACACACACACACACATATATATATATAATATATATATATATATATGATACACGTACATGTAACATGTACATACACACAATCGTATGTACGCGAGCGTGTCTGTGTATGTATGTGCACGTGTGCGTATCTCTGTGTGTGTATGTATGTATTTGTGTGTGTGTATTTGTGTGTATGTATTCGTGTGTGTGTGTGTGTGCCTAATAAAAGCTCCGTACTCTGTGAATAATGACGGATTCTTTGAAATACAATATGCACCACTACCAACGCCAGAAAGATGCCATTTACAAAAACAAGCAAAGATTTTATATATATATATATATATATATATATATGTATATATATATATATGTATGTATGTATGTATGTATGTATGTATATATGTGTGTGTGTGTGTGTATGTATGTATTTATATATTATCAATATTTCTATTATTTTTTTCGTTCATCTTTTTTCGAAAAATATTGATCTGTTAATTTTTAATCCATTAGTCCCCCCCCCCTCTTCCTATAAAAAGGGGAAAACAAAAACAGAGAAAAACAATAATGTTTATTTCTGAGAGTTTGTTTATTTGTTTTGTTTTGTTTTGTTTGTTTATGAAGGTATCAAGGCATAAATTTGCATTTGTTGTTCCATTACTGACACAAGTGTGACAGGAAGTAACATGAAACCTTGTCATTCATTTCACAACAGCATTTTAATTCCAGTGGTGAAGATGAGGTGGCGCTGCTCTCTTTGTTATACGTGCGTGCTTTTCTCGCTGCCTTTATGTTTTATTTGCTTCCTATATGACAAGGATGGAGTTGTGGGTGGAGTGGAGTGCAATGGGGTAGTTTATGAGATTCTGGGTGGAATGGGGTGGGATTGCAAAGTTTACTTTTTGCACCATTTAATTTGTTTTTTGTTTGTTTGAATATTTTTTTACTCTGCCACTCTTCCTTCCTCTCTTTATATTCCCCTTTCTTTCTACAGCGCTTTCTTTTTATCTTTCTTTCTCTATTCCCGTTTCTTTCTTTCTTTTCTCCCTTTCTCTCTTCGCTGTCTTTCATAGACTCATGTATTTATAGAAGAAGGAGAATGTTATAATTTTGCAGGATTGTGATGGTGAGAAAAAGACTGGACTTGAGTTGAGCAGGGCCGTTACGATCCAGTGTTTTGATCATGTTGTGATAATGTCGTTTTGCTGAGTCCTGTTGCTTTGAATTATATTCAAGTGTTGTGTTGTGCCTTCATCCGTTGTTTTATATTGTAACATATGCTGTGACATATCTTGCATTATTGCGTTTTATGTTCTGTGGGTTTATGATACAGAGTATTGTGCTGCGATGAGTTCCGCTGTGTTTATCAGCCGCGGAAGGATAAAAATTAAAGTTGGTCTAGCCAGGATTTGAACTCAGAACGTAAAGAGCCAGATTAACAACTGCAAATCATTTTCTTCGAGCCTCATACAATTCTGCCACCTCACTGCCATCTTGATAATAGTAAACATTGAAGGACCCTCTACGTCGCTGTCAGAAGTAGTAGCAAATCTCCCTCATGTAACACAACCGTTGTGCTGCATCGTGTTACCGCGTATTGCATCGTGTTATGATATAATATGTTATGTTGAATTATGTGACCAGATGTATTTAGTTATACAGCCATTACCGCGCATTGCGGAAACGTTGCGATCCGGGAAAATTTCGTTGTTAAATGAAATTCCATAACGTGAAACCCATATTCCAACATGAGTTTATAAGGAATGCATTTCACATTACGGAACTCCAGGTTACGGTACGGTTTTCCGGAGCGAGCAATATTTGTAGTTATATACTCTTTCTCTTTTTTACCCATATTCCACTCCTCCTCTCTTACTTCTTCCTCTCTTTTGCTTCTTTTTCACTCTCTCACTCTTCCTCTTACTTCCATCTTCCCTCTCTCTCTCTGTTTATCTATCTATCTATCTATCTATCTATCTATCTATCTATCTATCTATCAATCCCTATCTGGTACGTCATATCTGCTGTTATTCCTCTCATCTTGATATCGTCGACGAAGAAAGCATATAATAATAATAATAATAATAATAATAATAATAATAATAATAATATAAGAGAGTGAGAAAGAGAAAGATAACAGGAAGAAGGCGGAGGAGGGCGACTAAGGAAATATTTTAACTATGGAGCCTTTTTACCCCACACCCACAAAAATGTTTTCCGTCTTCTACCTCCTCTCCTACTCCACACATCCGATGTCTTTCCAGGTAAACCTATCCACTTCTATTCCATTACACCAGCCATCATTACCACCACCACCGCCACCATCACCATAAATGCGTCACCAACACCACCATCATCACTACCGCCACCATCATGATCACCACCGCCATCGCTATCACCGCCACCATCACCGCCACAGCAGGAATTTCTACAAACACCAAGACTACCACCACCACCACCACCACCACCACCACCACCACCACCATCACTCACCTCTTCAACCTCACACTGGCAACGTTGATCAATTAATCCTTTGTTTCGATATGTTTTCTGTACCAAAAATTATTAATTTGTCCTTTTTTAGTACTGCTCTCTCTCTCTCTCTCTCCCTCTCCATCTCCTCCTTCTCTCCCTCTCTCTCTCTCTCTCATCCACTCCCTAGTGTCTCCCCCATCGCCCGCAACTACTCCCTAGTGCTCAGGCTCCTCTACCATAAAACCTCTAAAACATAAGCTTTTTAATTTATTTCCGTATTAGGTTTTTTGGTTCCTTTTTTTTGTTGTACATTGTTGACGCTGTTCTTCTTCTTGTTCTTGTTGTTATATTATGTATTCCTCTGGCAGTGCTGCCACTCTGATCCCTGTCACCACCACCGCTGCCATTACCAGCAGCATCAATATCACCACCACCATCACCCCTACCATCAACACCAACAACCCCGCCATCACAACCACCATCACAACCTCCACCGCCACCGCCAACACCACCACAACCAAAACCCCACCGCCATCACCACCACCACCATCATCACCACCATCACCATAACCACGTTCCACTACAAACTCCACAATCTACACCACCACCGCCATCACCTACACCACCACCTAAACCACCACCACCACCATCATCCTGAAACAAAAGCTTCGATGACCTCCGTTATGAATAACTTAATCATTTTTAACTTTTGATCTGGCCTTTGTTTCTTTCCATTTTTCTAAATTTTTCTCTCTCTATTTAGCTTTTTATTAATGGCAATGGATGGGGTAAAGGGTTGTTCTTGTTGTTGTTGTTGTTGTTGCTGTTGTTGTTGCTATTTCTAATGTTTACTTTCCTCGTATATATATTTTTTTGTCGTTGTTACTTTAATTTATAAAAAGAACATTCGCAAGAATACGCACAAATACGTCTATGATTCTAAGTGTTTGTGAATATATTAGATTAGAGTGTATATATATATGTGTATATATATATATATATATGTATATATATATATGTATATATATATATATGTATGTATATATATATATGTATATGTATATGTGTGTGTGTGTGTGTGTGTATTAGGATAATTTGATGGAGTGTTTTTTGTTTATTTGTTTATAATATTGTAGAATAACATGAAAGTGCTTAATACATCCTTATGTTAGGAACACGTAAAGTCTGGTATTTGATAATTTCGCTGAGATAAACAGGAAGGCTGCCATCTTTGTTTATTTCGTATAAACGCGCACGCGCACACAAACATCTCCCTATTTGCGCGATTATGGCTGCTTCGACGTGGCTCAGCCTCGAGATTTTCCTCCAGTTTGAAATTTGACTGTTTTTATATATTACGTAACTAATGCAACTAACTCTTAACGTTACGTATCGCGAGTCCATGGGCTCATGGAACCGGATACCTAGCTTCCGTGATGTATAAATAACCGAGTTGGTAACACTTTCCCTCAATAGGTGGCGCACCAATCCGTCGCATGGTTAGTCATTTACATACTGGACCAACGTGAAATGAAGTGTTTTGCTCAAGAGCAAAACGCACCGCCCGGTCCGGAAATCGAAACCATTATCTTGAAACCGTAAATGAAACACTATCCTAATATCTATGTAAATAAAAGCAAAATTCTGTCTGTCTGGGACACCTGTATCTCAGTGTATATTTGCTTTATGTAGACATATTATACCATTTTGGTATCAGGATGACCCTGGGATTGAAAATCTGTTCTTCATTTGGTTCTTGAGCATCCAGTATTGGGACCTGATTTAAAAGCATTTAGGTTGCTATTTCTAACAGGTAAAGCTTAGCTGATTCACGCCATCTTGGTTGGCATATGTCAGATGACGTTAGAGATCAAGGGGGAGATAAATGATATTTGCTTCGTTAATTTTAGGCCGATATAAAAACTTAGGAATTCAATTTGGGACTTGAACAATAGACTGACTGCATTACAGAATTAATTATCATCCATCCTAAACCTTTCTTCAACCACCACCGGGGTAAATAGTCATTATGGACGTTGGACGTAACATAGTCATGCCAAATAGCTCTCTGTAGTTTGGGGCTGCAGGTCCAACTGCAGGTCCTCGGCAGGAACTAGCTTAAAAGACCGAACAGAATGCGTCTTTTAAGCAAGTAACTAATAGAACTATACATTAAAACATATTTATCTAATACGATATTTAACAGGTGAGGAATTATGTACATTATTTACATTATTTACATTTGATGGATACTTGTTCTCATCTTGTTTGTTGTTAACAACAAACAAGATGAGAACAAATATCGTAACTAACGATGTGTAACAACATCTTATAGTCTGATCGTTCACGTGATCACGTAATATGTTTGTGTGTGCCCGTCTGTCTGTCTGTACACGCAAACACACACACACACACACATACATGTATATATATATCGGTAAGGCATTGTGAGACTAATAATCTGGTGTAGAACAATGTGATTCTTTCCCAAATAAATTGCACTTCATATTCGAGGCTCCGATGACGCTATAAAGTTTTATTGAAGCACTCAACTATGAGTCCATTGTATCATATAGCAGAAACTGCTGTAAGCTAATGAAGTTCATAAGATAATCGTTTATTCCTTTATCTCATTTTCTTATACATACATACATACATAAACTTACTTGGAAATGGACAGAAAATGGCACCAAGCACGTGCCGTCAGTAATTACTCAGGGTAGGCTGTTGGTGACGTTTATGTAGTAAAACACTCGCACACAAATAATAATAAGCGAAAGACGGGCGTGCGACAGAGTTGTAGGCGAGACTGAGTTTATAGCGTGTAAAGAAAATGTTTTAGGAATGTACGCAGCACGTGTACTACAGCAGTTCTATGCGTAGCTTTAATACCTATGTTGAAAGGCAGAGGCAAATAAGGCCAACCTAATCTACAAAAATAAGTAAATAAATGAAAATAAATAAATAAAATAGTTTGCATTTTATGCATAATAATCAGAGTAACCTTCATAATTTATTGAATTAGGTTCATATTTTGCGATGAAAGGAAAATATTACTATCGATCTATTTTATTCAGGGTAGGCACTGCCTACCTTACCAACCTAGGCGGCACATCCCTGATACATACATATGTACTTACGTACATATATACAAATATGTATATAAGTAGTTATTTAAGCTTCGGGTATGTACCTAGTAGAGGAAGCACATTCACCGCCTATGGCTACCTGACGTCATTCACGGTATTTACACAATTGGCCTTAGATCTACCTGAGAAATTCCTCACTGTTCGTCGAGGATATAACAAGATACTCTTGTAAAACCATCTGACGAGACGCTTTTGCACTGAAAGTTGCACCACAACCGGTTTCACCGTATTCCAACCGCGAAGAATTGATGCAGCATGGGTCGAAACGATCGTTGGGAGCAATAAAGATTCTCAAATTTTCTATTTTACGTTTCTGTTATTTCTTGTGTGTGTGTGTGTGTGATGGACTCTTAAGTTGATGAGCACGTACGACCGTTCAGCTCGCCGAATGACCTGCAAAAATGATTTGTTTACAGTGATCAAATGTTCGTGCCGCACATTAGCTCACTCCTTCCATCAAATCGACGTTGTCTGAAACAGGTGTAATGTGTACCACGCATCAAGTGTCGAAGTGGTCGCAGAGCAACGTGAGATGAAGTGTATTGCTCAAGAACACTAATACACCACTCGCTCTAGGAATTGAAACTACGATCCCACGATCGTGAGTACTACACTCTAACCATGTGTGTGTATGTGTGTGTGTGTGTGAGGAAACATAGTCTAATGGTTAGGGTGTTGTGCTCAGGATCGGTCAATTCCTAGACCGAGTGGCGCGTTGTGTACTTGAACAAAACATCTCATCTCACTTTTTCTGCGATTACTTCCACCCCTAACGCGTATTACACAGAGCACCTGTTGAGGCAACGTCGATTTGAAGGAGGGAATGAGCTACTATACGGCACGAAATAAAATATATAAAACCCTGTCTACATGCCATTGAAAAGGTCCAAGAAGAACCTTTTCAATGCATTTGGCATCCTCACTAGATGCTTACGTGACGAATTTTCATCTTTCCTTGATATTATTGTACTTTTAACTCACTAAGTACATAAGAGATGGTATTCCAAGATAAATAATGCAGTAGGAGGCCTATCAATGGTGTAAATACTTTAAGTATGATAGATATATAGCTATTTTGATTTAATACTGTTGCACTTGCGTATATATACCAGATCAGATATACATTATTGGTGATGGTCATCGCTGGAATGCCTTTGGTCATATGTCTTCAAGATTAATGCTAAATATGAATCATGTCTACAACTATAGATCCTTATTGTTGCAAGCGCCTAAAATACAGAACGGAAGGCATGGCTGCGAGAAAACTAGCGTGATATCAGATGCAAGTGTGTTGTCATTGAGCCTCTGTAATCCTGCTTAGAGAAAACGATATGATTTTGCGATAATTTCATAAAGCTGCAGTTCAATATTAGTCAATATTGGTCAATAATGGTGAATAATGGTGAATACGGCTAAGTCCAATATTCCTTAAAGCGTTTTATAAATGCATGTATACACAAATATACTGACAAAACACACATACACACACACAAATGCAAATATATGAAGATGTACATTTCTACATGGATACAGGCAACCCATGTATATTATGTG
>NC_043010.1:607780-610280 GCF_006345805.1 Octopus sinensis | reverse complement strand
AATTCCTCATCTCTTAAATATAAAACTATATATGCTAAATATCAGCTATTCCAGTATATATCCTGCAAAAAGGTTCGTTTACAAGCAAAATCTGGATGATGATGATGATGATGATGATGGGTGGAGGAGGAGGACGATGATGTTGGAATATATGAGAAAGTAATAATACGCTGAGATATGAGAATATATGTAGATAGACTAACAGGTCAGATATTGTTATCAAGGATTTGCTCTTAAACTAAGTATGATTATATTAAAATACGATTATATACTACTGAAAGAAACTGAGTACTTTTCAAATATTAAGGTCTAGAAAATGAAGATAACCAGAATATGGGAGCAAAAACAGAAGCAGTCTATGGAATAATGATTTTAGAAATGCTTCAAAGCAATTCAGATGCACACATGACTGAAACCTCTGGACGTACAAATATTTATAACACATCAAAAATAGTTACTGTCATGTACTTACGGACACACTACGTGGAGTACTTTCAATATAATAGACAGTACAGGCGTAGGCGAGGCTGTGTGGTTAAGAAGCTTGCTTTCAATCACGTGGTTCTGAGTTCACTCCCCCTGTGTGGCACTGGTCAGTGTTTTCTACTACAGCCCCAATAGTAATATATGTATATATGTATAACCATTTGCAAGCAAAAAAAAAACAGAAGAAATAGACATATCGATACAAATGACCTGGTGTAGGAACTCAGTATACATGTACTTTAGAATATATCGTTAATCAAGGCGGTGAGCTGACAGAAACGTTAGCACGTCGGGCGAAATGCTTAGTGGTATTTCGTCTGTCTTTATATTCTCAGTTCAAATTCCGCCGAGGTCGACTTTGCCTTTCAACCTTTCGGGGTCGATAAATTAAGTACCAGTTGCGTACTGGAGTCGATCTCATCGACTGGTCCCCTCCCCCCAAATTTCGGGCCTTGTGCCTATAGAAGAAAAGAAGAAAGCGTTAGTCGAGTACAGAGCGTAATATGAATTTAATGAATGATGAAGGAACAGTGATTGCGTTATCTACTTCATTAGGTTGTAAATAGTCTTATAACCGAAACAGCTGTTAGCGAATGAAATTAATCAAGTTATCCCTGCTCCCTTAGCATTTATTTAATTATATATATATAAAACCACAAGCATACATACATACATTTCTAGGATACGTTTCCGTGTCTGGATCTTTCCTTTCTCCTCTTTCTGACGAAGAGCCATGCTCGAAACGTTATACACACCCGAATTTTCCATCTTATACTGAGCGTCAAGCTAATATATTCCATGATGTGCACGTCCTTTTGACTTCAGCTGTTTTCTTATTTTTAATTTTCGATTTGCCTATATATATATATATATATATATATATATATATGCGCGTGTGTGTGTGTGTGTGCGGGGGTATCTATATATGCATCTATGTTTGTATATTCTTTTATTTGTTTCAGTTATTTGAGTGCGGCCATGCTGGAGCACCACCTTTAGTCGAGCAAAAATTCTTTATAAGCCTAGTACATATTCAATCGGTTTATTTTGCTGAACCGCTATGTTACGGGGATGTAAACACACCAGCATCGGTTGTCAAGCGATATTGGGGGGACAAACACAGACACAAACATACGCACACACACACACAACACACACACAAAACACACAACACCACAAACAAAACACACCACACACACACACAACAACACACACACACACACACACACACACACACACACACATATATATATATATATACGAAGGGCGTCTTTCAGTTTCCACCTACCAAATCCACTCACAAAGCTTTGGCCGGTCTGAGTCTGTAGTAGAAGATACTTGCCCAAGGTGGCACTCGGTGGGACTGAACCTGGAACCATGAAATTGGTAACCAAGGTACTTACGACACAGCCACTCCTGCGCCTATATTCGCTAACAAGATGGCAGAGCATGTTGGAAGATAACATCAATATTTTTTCCATTTTACCAGACGAGCAGAATGTTGCAAAGGGATTATGGATATGAAAAAAAAATCCTTATTGATAAACCAAGAAGTTATTGATGACAGCAGAACAAGATATAAAAGCATAAGTTTGGCGTAGATCGATTCTGGAAAATTCTTTACCAGCATCTCACACTTCCTGATATTGGAGACACAGCACATAAATAAAATTACCCCAATATATGTACTTTGTTAACCACGTCATTTCAAAGTAGGAAACATCAATAATACTGCGGGATAACGAGAAGCTAATAAAAAAATCCCTTTTCTCATAAAAAAAGGGGACTTTTTTTTTAGATAAGGAAGCTCCATATATCTGATATCTTTACTATCCTCTCTTCCACCACTGTCAAGCTTCCCCAATAAACTTTAAAAAGTCTGATGAATCGAGTCACAACTGGTTTCAAATGTTGCGGACAAACTACGAACCATCATGGATAAACATACAACATGATATATATAGGACAACGATGAGCTGGAGGACCTATAAAACACTATATATATTATATTAAT
>NC_043010.1:597569-602569 GCF_006345805.1 Octopus sinensis | reverse complement strand
TGATCTTTGCCGTCGTTTCTCTCATCAATATCCACGTCAGCGTTATCATTATTATTATTATTATCGTCATTATCGTTATCGGTATCGCTATTGTAATTCTCTTTCTTCATCTCCGTATTCCTATACTCCTGTCCTCTATGTCGCCATTTCATTAAGGTATACCCTTCTCATTTTCCCTATTTGTCTCCGATGACAGAATAGCTCTGTCATACTCTGGGATAACCAAGAAACAGCTGTAAGGCCTTGAATTTTTTCCAATAATAATAATGTATACGACTTCAGATGTTTGCCTTGCCTTAACATTTGTTGTCCTCTTTAACAATTGTATATATTATTATATATATATATATATATATATATAATATATATATATATATTATATTGGCAGGGCTGGCCTGCTAGGTAGCCGGCCAGAATGCTAGAAAAAGATCATCAACGATCAAACTACAAGGGAAATTCTCTAGAGGAAGAATTCAGCGAACACCAGAACCAAGTTTGGCGGGCAGGACATATGAAAAATTAAATAAAAAACAGACTTAAATGCATACATTTTAGTCGAAGAAATCGACTGCAAGACTTATTCTTTATAAGCCTGGTGCTTATTCTATCGGTCAACTTCTACCGAACCGCTAAGTTACGGGGACGTAAACACACCAATATCGGTTGTCAAGCGATGGTAGGGGGGGCAAACATATACATACATATATATTATATATATATATATATATATATATATATATATATATATATATAATATATATATATTATATATATATATATTCTTTCAGTTTTCTGTCTACCAAATCCACTCACAAGGCTTTGGTCAACGCGAAGCTAGTAGAAACACTTGCACAAGGTGCCACGCAGTGGGACTGAAACCGGAACCATGTGGTTGGTAAACAAGCTACTTACCACACAGTCTCTCCTGCACCGATATGTATATATATATATTGAAATTGTTACTTAAGCGTTAGCTTATATATGAGTTTGTGTATTTGTGTGTGTTCGTCTGTGTGTGTGAATGAGATGTACATGCATACATACAAACATACGGTCATAGATATATACATTCAGGCATACATACATACATACATACATGCATACATACAGGCTGGCATACATACATACATACATACATACATACAACATACATACATACACGCATGCACGCATGCATGCATACATATACGCGAGCATATAGAGGCTGTCCTCATTGGCTCGTGTCTGTCTGTGATATACAGTGAAGATTTGATGATGACATTTGAGTTATTATTGTTAGTATATTATTATTATTACAAACGTTTCGGATCAATAAAGTGGGGCGGACAAAGTGCAGTATGTAATCACGCCCATTTACGTTGTGAGTTCAAATCACGCCTACATTCGACTTTGCCTTTCAGCTTTCTCCCGAAATCGATAAAATAAGTAGCAATCAAGAACTGAGAGAGACATAATCGACTAACAGCTATTTACCGATCCTAATACTTTGTACCAATGTAAGAAATCAATACCAATGTTCTTTTATGTGACACTACCGTGAATAAACTGGGTTTTCTTTTCGTTATTTTTTCTTTTTTGCTTTGTGTGTGTGTTTTTTCTCCAGACTTCTTTGAAACTGTTGTCCCATTGCTGGGAAGCCATTCAAGAAACATATAAAATGTAAATAAACATTTCGTCTTGTGTGCAACGTCAAATGTTAAGTGAGTGTTTTATCCACTTTACACTGAAGGCGGGGAGCTGGCAGAAACCGTTAACAAATCGTTGACCCCTTCCTTCAAAATTACTGTCCTTCAACTAAACATAGAAAGGAGAAGATAGACAGACAAACAGACAGCTAGATACATACATCCACACACATACATATCTTCATACACACACACACACACACACATACATATATGTATATATGTATATATATATATTTTTTTTTTATAGAAGGAGCTTCTACAGGACTAGAACTGTTTCATTCAAAAGAAATCATCAGGAAGCGCTTCCTGATGATTTCTTTTGAATGAAACAGTTCTAGTCCTGTAGAAGCTCCTTCTATATAATAAATTAATTTACTCTGCTATGTATTGAGTACCTTATTTACTGTGGTTAACCCCGACTCAACCCGGGACCTACATATATATATATATATATATATATATATAACAATGCTAAATCTCAGAGCGAGTTATAAATACCCTGAAACTCGAGTCCGTGTGTATCATAAGTTGAAGACGGGAAGGATGGCTTCCCTTCGCAAATACTGATAGGGCACAGAAAGTGTGCCTATAGCCAGCTGGAGGAGGTGTCCTCCTGGGGCTACAAACTACAGTAGCATCCACCCTTAGGGGTTAGCCATATTCAAATGGCAAATATACGTCACTATATATATATATATATATATATATATATATATATATATATATATATATATATAAGGTGCCATGCAGTGAGACTGAAACGAGAACCATGTGGTTGGTAAGCAATCTACTTACCACACAGCCTCTCCTGCACCTACATATGTGTATATATATATATTGAAATTCTTACACTAAGTGAGCACAGCTCGCGCGCACGTGCTGTGGTCACTTTGCCTTTCGTCCTTTCGAAGCGAAAAGTACCAGTTAAATATGGGGTCGATGCAATCGACTTGCCCTCCGTCCCACCTCGTGCCAAAATCAGAAAGAATTCCCTATTGTGCACTCCCGGAATTACCTTAAATATTCTGCTATTCATTCCTTACTCAGTCACAGAGACGTTGAGTTGGCAGAGTGGGGAGAGCATTGGTCCATATACATTGTAGTATTTATTTCAGATTATTGCGTTCGAGTTCAAATCCCGCTGAGGGTCAACGGTCAACTTTACCTTTCATACTTCTGGGGCCGATACTTGTGAAGTTCAATGAATTGGCGCAAGTGTTGGTGCATCGGTGGATTTGTCTTCTGGAATTCGTCCTGATTCTTTAGGTCCTGAGTTCATATCCTGCTGTAACCAACTTGGGAGATTGACTTAATGTATCACACGGTTTAATACCATCATCAGGTACCGAGGGTGTCGTTAATGTCTACTCTCTTCCATTCGTTCGTTTCCGCCTCGCCTGTCACCCTCTTCTTTCTGTGTTGATCCCACATTATTGTTATATATATAGAAAGGAGCGACCTTTAATCTGCTTTTTTCTTCAAGATAGACTGATGAAATATATTACAAGTCTATCTTTGTTTATCACGGAAGTTTGGTTAAAAATGATAAATCTCTGATAACTGAATCAGTAATAGATAAATCAACTCCACTCATTTTGCAAATGGAACGAATGGTAGATTCTTTGACACCGAACTGGCAGCCGACAGAGGCGAAGCTTTCACCGTCACTTATTTTCTTCATCTCTACTTTATCTTTAATAAAGGTCTGCGTCGTTTGTTAGAACGAGGAACCTTGTTGATGATGGGTACGAGTAGTAAATCCGTATCAAAGATACACGACCTCGCAGCACGGTCGTGTAAACGCATGCAATAGTCAATGCATTCTGGGTGGCTGAGCATTGTGGGTGATCGATGGAGGAAGTGCGTCTTTGTGGTACAAGCAGAATCATCGACTGGCCGTCGATTCGTGTTATCACAGATCAATCTGTGACATGGTTTACAATTGAGCGTACCGTGTAATCGCAGATCAGCAATAAGTGAATCAGTGATAAACGAGACTATATGTGCCTTGTATATAGATAGAAACAAAGCTAGACATGACCCGGATTAAAGGTAATATAAACATATCTTCTTTGTTGTGATCATTCAAGACTACTATATCTCCATTTTAAATCCCTTATACACACTGTTATGACCCTAATTTAATGTGATTCAATCTATTAATGGGCCTTTTTTCATATTAAATACTTCGTCTTTATATAAATTGTTTTGTAATGCACATGTGTGATTATTCTCACCACTTTCTCTTTCTCTCTCTCTCTCTCTCTCTCTCTCTCTCTCTCTTTCTCATAGCATGAATTTTACTGTCTCCAGTCTTAGGATTCCGTTCCCGTGGCATAGATCACAACACTCCCAACTGAACGCGATACCACTCCCTCGTAGGCTTACACATTTGCAGCTGAGCGAGTTGTAACAACTCGAAATGAAGTGATTTGTTTTGAAGAACACAACGCACCGCCCGATCCGAGAACCGAAACTACGATCTTGTCATCGTGAGTGCAACATCCTAATCACTAAGTCACGTACTTTCACTTCTCTTAATAAATCCAAACGGGAAAATATTTTCTAGATATTTATCCCAACATTTTGTTATTTTTTTCCTTTTTGATTGTTATACAACAGTTCAAATGTTTGAATCCAAAATTGACATCAGCTACCAATTATACTTGACATCTTTTCTGTTGCTGTTACAATTTTCTTTAAAAAATTTTTTATTTTGCTCCAATTGTTTTCAAATATGGTGTACTGATATAGTTTTGTATGCTAGCTATGAAAAAGTAATTCATTTTCGCCATAAATTAATAAATAATAAGTTAATAGCTTTTAAAGTTTGTAAATTTTGGATAATTTTAGCCAATCCAAAGCTACAGACACATTGCTGCTTGATTCCATAGTAACAAGTCAAGGTGTAGTCTGCTTAAAATTACGAATATGTGTACTTTCTTTACTTACTCGTCAAAACGAGAAACTATTTTCTCAAATTTCGTTTTTGGTTGGATGGAGACATCCAGCCAAAAATAAAATCCCCCTCCCCACTGACAGATCTAAATTACAAAGTGAAAAAATCTAGTCAGAGCGTAAATTTACTGCTATCATGTTCTTAAGAATAAAATCAACCTCTCTGTCTATATATCTACCCTCTTTATAATGTTGGCAAACGAAATAAAGATAAGAATTTGCATTGTCCGTTTGATTGGAAAATTTCTATAAGTGGCTGAAGATTGCTCGGCATTTCAAAACTGATGTAATACTTACAGTGTTTAATAAAATGAAGTAACATGAAACAATTGTACCACTCTACCTCGGATATAC
>NC_043010.1:577569-592569 GCF_006345805.1 Octopus sinensis | reverse complement strand
TTTATTTATACATGTTTTGTTAAAATCTTGTATATCTATATATCTTATCGTAAGCATTATATAATATATTATATTAATTCAAAACTTTCCACTGTGTTTGACATAATTCTGTTAAAGTATAAATTTATTAGGAACTTTCAGTGAAGTTTACCTAAAAATGCCCTCATTACTTTTAGGATGTTATTTCTATTAACAGTAGAGAGAGGGGAAGAGATGTGATGTTATGGCTTAGATCACTTCCATTGGTTTCAGTCAATGTCAGCCCATGCTATGACTAACTTAATAGCATCACCTGGAACATATGTTTAAAGTATTGATGGAGATAGATAGATTCATATATCAATATTATGTAATTACATATGTACTTTTGCATGTGTATTTCATATGCTTGCTTATCTGCACGTAGATATATGTCTGTATATTTGGCAACAGGCAAGACCTCTGCATAGAAAATTTATGCCACTTCTTATATCAAATTTCTCCCCAGCATTGTTGACATTATCATCATTATCATTATCATTGTCATCATGTCCTCATCACCAACCCTCTCATTCTCCTCTCACTTTTCAGCATTATCATCATCAACATCATTCTATAATTACCATCATCATTGTCCCACATCCATCACCACCCACTTGTTCTCATTTCATCATCACCATCTTCATCATCATCATCGTCATCATCATCATCGTCGTCGTCATCACTCTTCACTGACCTTCTTGCTCTCCTCTCACTTCTCAGCATTATCATCATCATCATCATTCTCCCTATAATTACAATCACCATTGTCCCACATCCATCACCACCCACTCATTTTCATTTCATCATCATCATCATCATCGTCATCATCCTCATAGTCCTTTTCATCATCACCATTTTTCCTCATCTATGGCTGATGATTTGTTATCCTAACACTGATTTGCATCAGTAAAATCCTACAAAATCTCCTTTATCCTCTAATAACTGCTGAACCTGACAGTGTGCCAAATCAGGAAAAAAAAAAAGAAAAGAAACAAAAGTAAAACTCCAATTTGCACACATCTCACAAAATAGTTTAGAAATGTCAGACGCCCACCTTGTGTTAGGAAAATTGTAATTATGGGTGACATGTGTATCTTACGTAATGTCACATCAACCAGATATTTCAAATTCAACAAGGTTGACCTTCTTCATCACAACATGTGTAGAGAGTACTCCTTCCTCTCTATGGAGTCAAAGTCTCAATTTCTGAAGACCCAAAACACCTCATGAAGGTGCATGACCTAATAGCTTTGATTATTGGACCATTGTGTTCTTGAGCAAAACTCTTCGTTTCACATTTTTCCAGTTCACTCAACTGTAAATGAGTAACCCTTCCATTCAAGGGGATTGTTATAGGTGCAGGCTTAGCTGTGTGGTAAGAAGCTTGCTTCCCAACCACATGGTTCCAGGTTCAGTCCCATTGTATGGCACCTTGGGCAAGTTCTTCCACTATAGCCTCAGGCCGACCAAAGCTTCATGAGTGGATTTGGTAGACAGAGTTTGAAAGAAGCATGTCGTATATATGTATGTATGTATGTATGTATGTATGTATGTATGTATGTATGTATGTGTGCGTGTGTGTATGTATGTATTTATGTGTATTTGGCTTTCCCCCACCATCGTTTGACAACCAATGTTGTAGTGTTTACGTTCCTGTACCTTAATGGTTCAGCAAAAGTGACCTATAGAATTAGTACAAGAAATAAGTCCTGGGGGTCAATTTCTTCGACTCAATATTAAAAAAAAAAACCTTTAAGGTGGTGCTCCAGCATGCCCACAGTCAAATAACTGAAACAAGAAAAAAAATAAAAGAATATTTGTCACTTATGCACAGGTAAACAGGTAACTAGCCCTAGGAGTTGTAGGATTCAAACCAGTGATGTCCATGGGTTGGTGATGACGAAGAGGAAGAGAGCACCCTCATGTGGGAACACAAGACAAATGCGGAGATTCATGGACACATTGCATCCATCTCCTTTAATGTCATACAATGTAGGTTAGGCTTTACTGGCCACTGCTATTGTGCTGATCACCAAACCAAACTGGGCGTTGGGATTTTGATACCACAGCATCCTAATAGGGCACAAAGTCTACTCAACACATGATATTAAGCTGAGGCTAGTAAACTTATGTATGGCAAAGATTCATGTAACAATACAAGGAAAAGCATCTCAGTTGTGATTATATGAAGAAGATATTGGTAATAACTTGAGCAGACACAGAGGCTTGATTCACAGATGTTGGTGACAATCATCTAATAGCAGCACTGCAAACAATCTTGGAATATATATGCATGGTCTAAATCGAGTAAACTCGTGTGATGGTAAAAAGCAGACTTACTGAATATATTGGTGGATCATATTCTAATTGCATCAAGTAATGTGCCTCTTTCAAACTTCATTATTCAATGTGTATGTGAGTGCATTCATTTATATCTGTGTGTGTGTGTGTGTATACACACATACACACACACTTGCCTTCTAATAAACATATATGTATATGCACTTTTGTGCATGTGTATGTATGAATATATATATGTGTATGTAAGTTACATATAAATCTATAATAAATGTATATTTATTGATGCCTAACCACACATATATAGGTCGATGTGTATATATAGGTCTATGTATATATTATTGATGCCTAACCACACATATATAGGTCGATGTGTATATATAGGTCTATATATATATTATTGATGCCTAACCACACATATATAGGTCGATGTGTATATATAGGTCTATGTATATATTATTGATGCCTAACCACACATATATAGGTCGATGTGTATATATAGGTCTATATATATATTATTGATGCCTAACCACACATATATAGGTCGATGTGTATATATAGGTCTATGTATATATTATTGATGCCTAACCACACATATATAGGTCGATGTATGTGTATCTACAAGTGTACATGTGTGTGTTTTTGTGTGGAAATATATATAAAAAAACACACATGCACACACTAGAACAATCTGTGTGTGTTGAGTCCATTTGACTTCCATATATATATTATATAATAATATTACTGTCCTGGTATACTTAGTCCATCATACACTTCGGATATGGAGTTAAATTTGTAATCCCAATCACACACACTTGCATATATACATATATATGTATATGTATATATATATAAATATATATATAGAATATCTTGTGTACAGTTTGTTGTATGATTACTATAGGGTGTGTTTAGAGCGGCATGTGGAGGATCATCATCCAGTCTGTTTTCCATTATACATATATATATTCATATATTGATATATAATAATACATTCATATATACACTCACATATGCAGTTATGTATTTGTGCATATCAGGAACATATTAGTTGGGGGAAATAAACAGAAGCTGTTTTCATGATGTAGCTGTCTCATGATGAAGCATCATATTTGATAAACCCCCTTTTAAGTGTTTGGCTGGTGGGGACAACTTTGTGGAAGTTGGTAAGGATGGCATCTTTGGAACTGCTGGCAGAGGCTTGGCATATGAAGTAAAGCTGTTTCGGAAAGGCAAATTCCAAGAGTTTGTTCCAGTTAGAGAGTTGGGGTTTGCTGCTGAAATCGATTTGAGATCAATGATGTCGTTACATGAAATTTTCTTGTCTACATTTGGCTGGCATGCAGGCCGCGTGGTGCCTGTAACTTTAGGTCTATTGATAAATTGTGATTGGCCTTTCGTAGCTGAGTTCGGTAACTGTTCTGGTGGGCAAGCATAGATTCCTAAAGAAAACAAGAAGAAGAAAAGGAAAAAAAAAGGAAAAAATAATCTTAGGTACAATATTATGAATACGATAATAATAATAATAATGATAATAATAATAATAATAATAATAATAATAATAATAATAATAATAATGATAATAATAATAATAATAATAATAATAATAATAATAATAATAATGATAATGATAATAATAATCCTTTCTATTATAGGCACAAGGCCTGAAATTTGGGGCAAGGAGATAGTCGATCACATCAACCCCAGGGCTTCACTGGTACTTAATTTATCATCCCCAAAAGAATGAACATCAAGGTCAATCATAGCGGAATTTGAACTCAAAACATAAAAATGGACAAAACACCACTAAACATTTCAGCTCACTACCTAATAATAATTAATAATAGTAATAATAATAGTAGTAGTAGTAGTAGTAGTAGTAGTAGTAGTAGTAGTAATATTAATAATGGTTTTAAATTTTGGCACAAGGCCACCAATTTTAGGGACAGGAGATTCAATTTCATTGGCTCTAGTGCTCAACTGGTATTTATTTTATCTTTCCCCAAAAGGATGTAAGGGAAAGTGAACCTCAGCAGAATTTGAACTGAAAGCTCAAAGAAATCTCACTTAGCATTTTGTCAGATGTGCAAACAATTCTTTTAGCTCACCATCTTAATAATAATAATGATAATAATGGTTTAAAATTTTGACTCAAAACATGCAATTTTAGTTGGATGGATTCAATTTCATTGGCTCCAGTAATCAAGTGGTACTTATTTTATTGAGCATGTAAGGATGAAAACTAAAGTCAGCCTAGGAAGAATTTGAACTCAGAATGTGAAAAGCTAGAAGAAATGCTACTAATAAGCATATTGTCCAAAGTGCTAAAGATTCTTCCAGCTCACTACCTTAATGATAATAATAATAATAATAATAATAATAATAATAATAATAATAATAATCCTTTGTACTATAGGCACGAGGCCTGAAATATGGAGGGAGGGGGTTAGTCGGTTAGATCAACCCTAATACACAACTGGTACTTAATTTATTGACCCTGAAAGGATGAAGAGCAAAGTCGACCTCGGCAGAATTTGAACTCAGATCATAGCAACAGGTGAAATACCACTAAGCATTTTGCCCAGCATGCTAACAATTCTGCCAGTTTGCCACCTTAAAAATAAATCCTTTCTATTGTAGGCACAAACATGTAAAAGAGTAAAGATGGTGAGCTAAAAGAATTGTTCGCACATCTGACAAAATGCTTATACGCTTTCAGTTCAAATTTTGGGGGAGTGGACTAGTCGGTTACATCAGCCCCAGAATTTCACTGGTACTAAATTTATCGATCCCAAAAGGATGGCATACAAAGTTAACCTCAGCGGAATTTGAACTCAGAATGTAGCGATGGGTGAAATATCGCTAAGCATTTCATCCAGCAGGCTAACGACTCTGCCAGCTCACCACCCAAATAATAATAATAATAATAATAATAATAATAATAATAATACATCTTAACATCACACTATCATATTATAACCAAATTACTTTTAGAACAAACTTCTAATTTTCTTGTGTTTTCACAGACATTCACTAGAACAATATTTTGTGCAAAATTAAAACTAAAAATATGGAACCCTAGTCATAATACCAACTTGAACTTCTAACTTGTTGTCTCTTGAGGTCTCTGGGTGAGACTTGGAGTCAACTTGTACAAATACGAAGCAAAAGCCAAACATATAATAAATAATTCTGACAACAATAATTGGCCCCAAAGGCCTACGTAGAATGATACAAAAGACATTTGCAAAGAAACAGAAGAAAATACATACATAGAAACAAAGGTTTTTACATGTATACATTATGTACAACAAAAACAATAAAAATTATAACAATGAATAATTCTCCAAAAGTCTCTTGGCTTCGGAGGGCAGCTCATGAAAACCCCACAAACTTCTCATATTGGAACATGGGAAACATTTTGTGGAGAGTGCACAGCTGGATTGAATTAACACAAATATATTATGATGTCAAAAGAGCTTTGTAGGGGGACACACATTTTTCAAGTTAATAAGGGTCTGACCTAAAATATTAGATTTAACAAAGCTAGAGATAGGGACCAATAGTGAAAGAAGATTGGTCAATGTTGAGTTTCCAGATTGTTTTATCTTGTGACTACACTTTATGGAAACACAAGAGGATACTAAAAATGATGAATTATTTTAAAAGAAACTTGTTTTAATGAGCCAAGAGAGATGAAAGGCAAAATTGAATTCACCAAGATTTGAACTCATAACATAAAGAGATATAATTAAATACTGAAAGACATTTTGACAGATGCTCTACCGATTCTACCAAGTTAACAAGGGCAAACAGTGTAACAACACTGACTTTGCAATCCCATCTAGTAGTAGAGTGGATACCAAAGAAACAGAGTAAAATTAGAAATATCAAGATCATGAAAAAAAAACCAATACATACTGTAAAGTGGTTGGCATTAAGAAGGGCAAACAGCCAGAGAAATCATGCCAAAACTGACACTGGATTCTAATGCAACTCTGTAACTTGTTAGACCTTATCAAACCATGTAACCCAAGCCAGAATGGAAAACGGATATTAAATAATAATAACAACAACGACAGTGATGATGATGATGATGATGATGATTTGACAATGTAGTCTGTGAATTATATAAAAAGGGGAATTGGATGGGGAGGGTCAATACTAGAATGGTCTTAATCACAGCTTTAATCAATCAAGACTAACCTGGAGTTAAAACAACAACAACACGGTTTAATGTGGAAGCTCCTGTGGTCACTCAATCTAGCCAAGTCAACAGAAGAACCTATATGAGCTAAATATTTAGATAGGGAAGGGTAAACAGCTCCCCCAGTACCGAACCTCCTTCAACAGCAGCCGAGGTTAATAGGAAAGTTAAAGAAGGAGGAATAAATCAGAATCTTATTCATTCAAGGGAAAACGATATCATGGTCAACGCTAGATTAGCTTTCATCACAGATTAGTTTCACTTCGATTTAGGGCTAAACAGCTACAATCAGAGCAACAACAACACAATTAAGCAACAATTACAAAAACATCAATAGATTTTTTTTACACACATTTTCTCATTTCTTCAAAGACGATTGTCTCTGTCCAAAATTTAGGAACTCACCTCTCTTCTTCATGACATACACATTTTATTTTACAAAATTTCATTAACAGTTTTTTTTTGTGTTTGTCTTTTGTGGGGTTTGTTGTTTAAATTGCTGATGTAGATCAACCATCCAAAGTGAAGTTTTGTTAGACTTTAGTTTGTGTTGTATTTTTCTCTTTGTTGTACCTTACAAAATAACACTTTCCATCAGACCCAGCAAAATAAGCTGAGACTTTTCATAATAATAATAATAATAACAATCCTTTCTACTATAGGCACAAGGCCTGAAATTTTGTGGGTAGGGTCAAACCAATGACATCAACCCCAGTCCTTGGCTGATACTAAATTTATCAACTCCAAAAAGATGAAAGGCAAAGTTGATCTTGGCAGAATTTGAACTTAGAATGTAAAAACGAATGAAATGCTGCTAAGCATTTACCCCACGATGCTAACAATTCTGCCAGCTGACCACCTTCAATAACAACAACAACAATAATCCTTTCTACTATAGACACAAAGCTTGAAATGCTGGAGGACGGATATAGTCAATTATATGAACTACAATGCTGACATTGTGCTATTTTATTTATCAACCCTGAAAGGATGAAAGGCAAAGTCAGTCGCAGCAGAATTTGAACTCAGAACACAGATGAAAAGCTACTAATAATGTTTCAATTATAGGCACAAAGCCTGAAGTTTTGAAAGAGAGGGAGTGCTCAAATGATACTTGTTTTATAGATCCTCCCCCCCCCCGCCCCCCAAGGATGAAAGGTAAAGCCAACCTTGATAGAATTTGAACTCAGAACATAAAGATAGAAAAAATACAGCTAAGCATTTTGCCAGCCCATTGTTGTTGCAGTTGATGATGATGATGATGATGATTTCAAATTTTGACCCAGCACCTGCAATTCTGAGGTGAGGGATTAGCCAATATCATTGAGCCCAATATTTTACTGGTATTTTATTTTCATAAACCTTGAAAGACAAAGTTGACTCAGTAGGACTTATACCACAGGACATGTTATCCAATGCTCCAAATGGTTCTGCCAATTCGTAGAATGGAAAACAAGAGGAGCAGAAAATTGTCTGAGATTTTTGACTCCTTTAAATTTTGAGTTTGTTTCTCTTGGAATATATTAGTGAAAAAATTGTTAAGAGAGACTTTATAGAATTTCTGTCAATCCAACATCCCACTCCAGTAAGAAATAAGAAAAATATTAATTATGTTTTAATTACTATTTTGTTTTCATTATTATTGTTCTGTGTCTATGAATAGTACTTTAATTTTAAATAGGTTTTTCTCTGTGTGTATGTGTGCATATGCATGTGTATATATGTATGTGTGTACATATGTGTATATGCTTGAGTATACATATATGTAAATGTATGTGTATGCATGTGTATGTGTGTGTGTATATATATATATACATATGGATGTGTGTGTATGTATATATGCATATATATGCATCTATATACTTAATATATATATGTGTGTATAACTGTAAGTATACATATATATATATATATGTATGTATACACACACACACATTTATAAGTGAGTGGATAAACAAAAGAATGAGGCATATACATAAAGATAGATAGATAAGTATGAGTGTGTGTATGTATATGTATCTGCATGATGTGTATTTATGTATACTTGTGTATGTGTTGATACTTGTATGTAAATTTGAGTAGAATTGAACAATTTTTTAAAAATTTGAAATTAACAAATTTTTTTTAATTATCAATTTTTTGTCTGAATTTTTCATGTTTATTTTTATTAGGTTTTTTAAGGATTTTTCATTTTTTTCAAGCTTTTATTTTTTCGTTTTATTCTAATGAAAGATCCAACTTAATTAATTATTCTCCCACTTAATGACAGCAATTAAACAAGTAATTTAGCTTCTGTGAGAAAAAGCATGTGAGGCAAAGCTAGAATGCAGCGAATTTCACATTGATAATCAAAAAAAAAAGGCAATGAACCATTCTCAGCTTCATTTCCCCTCTCTCTCTCTCTTTCCCCTCTTTCTTTCTCTCTCTCCCCTCTCTCTCTCTCTCTCTCTCTCTCTCTTTCTATCCTTTGAGAAAGTTTGTCAAAGTTTCAAGCAAAATAGTAACTTAGAAACATGTATTCAAATATCATTGTTGTTGTTGCTGTTGTAGTAGTAGTAGTCGTAGTTGTTGTTGTTGTTGATGTTGTTGCTGCTGCTGCTGCTGCTGCTGATGCTGTTATTGTTCGTTGTTTGTTGTGGACAGTCATCAGTTGCTTCTGTGAATACTACTGATGATAATGGTGATGACAATGATGGTGAGGAGGAGGATGGCAGAAATGCAAAAGAGGGTGAGAAGAAGAAGAAGGAGGAGCAGGAGTCTGTTAATGTTTTCATTGTAATTAATAAAGTTGTTATCAACATTAATTGCTATCATCATTAACACTACCATTATCTCCATCATCATCATCATCATCATTATCTCCATCTCCATCATCATCATCATTCTCATCAGCACCACTGTTCTCATCAAAGTCATTTATTAAAGTATCTTAAACATGATTTTTTAAATTCATTTTCTCATTCAAGTCATCATCATCATCATCATCATCATTATCATCATCATGATTATTATTATTATTATTGTTGTTGTTGTTGTTGTTATCATCATTATTATTATCAAACTAGTTATTATACCTGCAAAGAGGAGGAGGAGAGGGTGTGCAAAATGTTTTAGCCAGAAGTAACCTAAGAAAATTTTATGGGAAGAAGAGCAAAATAGAAAACCTAAGAAGCAACCACAATAACAAAACTACTAGTAGTAGTAGTAGTAGTAGTAGTAGTAGTAGTAGTAGTAGTAGTAGTAGTAGTAGTAGTAGTAGTTATAGTAGTAGTAGTAGTAGTAGTAGTAGTAGTAGTAGTAGTAGTAGTAGTAGTAGTAGTAGTAGTAGTAGTAGCAGTAGTAGTAGTACCAAGTAGAAAACTAAACTACATAAACATTAAAAATAAATGAAAGACATGAAATGCATGACCAACAATTACATTGTACGGCATGAGTGTCTGTGTATGTATATACATATATATATATATACACACAGATACAAACATATATATTGTGTGTATATATATATATATATATCTATATATAGGTGGCACGTAAAATGCACCAATCCGACCGTGGCCGATGCCAGCCTCGCCTGGCACCTGTGCTGGTGGCACGTAAAAAGCACCCACTACACTCACGGAGTGGTTGGCGTTAGGAAGGGCATCCAGCTGTAGAAATATTGCCAGATAAGACCGGAGCCTGGTGCAGCCTTCTGGCTTCCCAGATCCCCGGTCGAACCGTCCAACCCATGCTAGCATGGAGAACGGATGTTAAACGATGATGATGATGATGATGATATATATGGATGGATGAACTCAAATTATCAGTTATCAACCAAATATCACCAGAATTTCAAAACCTATGGTAATGTTCTTCAATTTGGGGATGTCAGTAACAAAAGCTGCTGGGATTTAGATGAAATGGATAGGCAAAAAGGAAACAGATACAATAATAAGTAGAGAAGAGGACTCTAAACTGGATGGTAAGTAAAGACAAGTTCTGGGATGAACAAGAAAAACATTACTACAAAACAAATAATCTAGGAAATAGAAGTACATAAATGAAGAATGTGTTGCAATAAGAGACAAGAATAAGTCATCTGTGGAATGTAATGCTGATGGGAAGCAGTGATCCTTTCCGAATTAGCAAAGTAGAAAAAGAGTACAGAGATAGTTAAGGAAAACAGGTAAACAGAAAGAGCAAGGGAAGATAGATTCTAGATACAAAGAAAGACAGGTAAGATGAGTGAGATCTAGTAATGGGAAAGGAACACTCTAGGCAGAATTCTAGGGTAAGCCCTCCATAGAACAACCCTCATGACATTTTTACTTTTAGAATTTTCAGAAATATTTGTAAATTTGTGTTCTACTCATGGTATTTAATATGATTAAGAAAATTTTTTTTGTATCTATATGTGATTTAAGGGTGATTTTGCTGTTGTTTTTAACACATCTCACAATCATCTGATACCTTCCTCGTTTCTTTGTCACTCTGACATGTAATGATGTTTTTCAATATTTTTCTCCCCATAAACATTTTATGGAATGACAATGCACTCATGGATAGTCTTTTGTTGGGATTTAAGCAAAAAATTGGAACAATCCATATTTCAAACTCTAACTTTAAAAAATAATTAAAAAAAGAGTGGAACTTTTAGGATTTAGGGGAGGTGTTAAAAAATTTTTTAAAGATTTGTTTTTCATAATCATATGAATTTTCATGTGTATTACAGAAATTCACAAAATTTTCTGAAAATTCACAAAAAAAAAAGTAAGAGCATCTCCACTGTAGGGCTACATCTGGTAGCCAATAGCTGCGGGCAAGCTTTGCATAGCATACTATAAGGTTTTTACTGAAATCATATTCAACTGATACGTTGCATATGAATATAATTCTATAAAGTAGGAGTGAAGAATATTATTTCTTAAAGTTAGATCTGTTCCTTGGTGTACATCTATAAATAGTACAGATTTCCATCATATCCATTCCATACTATTTATTTCAGTTTAATGTCTCTATGACTACATTATCTAATGTGTCCTTCTGACTAAAGATAGTAGAATGTGATTTCAGAAAGATTCGGCTGGCATTTCTAGAAACTCAGGGCAATTATGCTGAGGCTGTCTCCTCAAAGAGAGGCATAGAAGAAAAAATAAGGTAGCTGGTGGGGGAAGTGAGTAACAAATGATACTGATTTGGTGGTGGTGGTGGTGGTGGTGGTGGTGGTGGTGGTGGTGATGCTGGAAGAGATAATGATGGTGGTTCAGTGAGGGTTATCATGATAATGTTAGTGAAGGATATGACATTAATGATGGTTATGGTGGTGGTGGTGGTGGTGGTGGGGGTAGTGGTGATGTTGGTAGCAGGAATGGTAGTGTATATTGGTGTCTGGTTATGGTGTTTGGTGAGAATGTTGTAGTGATGGTTATTATGATGTTGATGGTGGTAATTGACAAAAGTAGTAATGTGATGATGATGATGATGATGATGATGATGATGATGATGATGGTGGTGGTGGTGGTGGTGGTGGTGATGGTGGTGGTGGTGGTGGTGGTGACGACGACGACGACAACGACGATGATGATGATGATGATGATGATGATATTGATGACAATGCTGGTTGTTGTGGTGGTGGTGGTGGTGGGGATTCTGGGGGTGGTGGCAGTAGTGATGGTGGCAGTGGTGATGATGATGAGGAGGAGGAGGAGGAGAAGGTTAATGAAGTTTATGATGATGAGGATAATGATGATGGTGGTGGTGATATTTCCTACCCATTTTGTTTTATTTCATTTCTTTTACACTCTGATTTGGGTATTTATTTTCTTCACTCTTCTTCATTTACAACAATAATTAGTAAATGCCAAAGTAGAACTAGTAGCATTAGTATGGCCTACTTAACAAATTGATAATTACCGTTTGAAGTCAAGAAGAAACTGAAGTAGTGCAGCAAATCTAATTGATGGACAGATGGTCAAACTAGTAGCCCTTTCTTTTTCCCACTTCTCTCTTCTTGACCCCTAACTTATCTGCACTTCTTTCAGTTATTCATTTTTCTACTATTTCTTTTGAGGATCCAATCTGTTGTCGAATCAGTCGAGTAGAACTAAAATTTGGTGTTACTATGCCTTCAATTGGTCAATTAGAATTGAAGTTTGGTGTTTAGTTTTGCCTGGAGGTCACTACTTCCAGTATCATCCTTCAGAGTATGGTCAAAGTGTGTCCGCTCATAAAAGGAGAACATTGAAGAAAAGACAAATCACGTAACGATAAGAGGCCGCATTTAGTGATAATTAGTGATTTAGATAGCAATTAACTTTGGTAGGAACCTGCTGAAGAGGTTGATGGAAAAAGAAAGAGTAAGAACCCTGTTTAAGGTTTGGTATTAACAGGCGAATTCACTCAGAGCAGATCAGTTAAAACTGAGCGTGACATTACACACGAAGCGGGAGAGCATCCCATTGCCATTTAATTAAAGCCTTGAGTTGTTGTTGTTGTTGTTGTTGTTGTTATTGATCTTGCTGTTGTTGTTGCTCTTGTTGTTACTGTTGCTGCTACTGTTACTATGGCCACTGGTCTTGTTTAGCCCCAAGTCTTCCCTGATAGAGCAGACCTATGAGCACAGGCTTTCCACTGGTGACCATCAAGTCTTTTTCTTCTTAAAGTGCATGCATCCCACCACTCCACTATCCAATACCATCTCTACATTTCCACATTTCCATATATACTTTTTCTCTCTCTGATGATGGAATATTTGGTTTACATGGAATTCTTTATTCAATAACATATGATTCACATGTTTAGTTATTCTAGAAACAGCTGTAAGAGACTTTATGTAAATAATCATAACTGTTCTGCACTTTGTATAGATTATAAATTATAA
Source organism: Octopus sinensis (assembly GCF_006345805.1). Classification (NCBI taxonomy): domain Eukaryota; kingdom Metazoa; phylum Mollusca; class Cephalopoda; order Octopoda; family Octopodidae; genus Octopus; species Octopus sinensis. The sequence continues at coordinate 579,181 of NC_043010.1, read as the reverse complement.
ATTAAATGTTCTTGAATGGTGCCAAATGTTTTTTTTGTTCATTTTCTGCTGTAATACATTTATATATAATATATAGTATACAGCACGGCTAGAGATAAGAGTCAAGTGGCTCAAAAACCACAGTAGTTCACTTATATACACACTGGTGAGTTTGAGGAAATGAGTATATAAAAAGCCATCTTACCAACAGTGAGTAAAAATCACAAATGAGTTGCAAACATACTCATAGCACGTGCTTTTGGACCCTGTGATAAACACTTAGTCTTCATCAGTGAGTATTACAGCCAAGGGTGAAAATATTTTAGTCCTCGGCAGTAATACTCACTGATGAAGACTAAGTGTTTATCACAGGGTCCAAAAGCACGTGCTATGAGTACGTTTGCAACTCATTTGTGATTTTTACTCACTATTGGTAAGATGGCTTTTTATATACTCATTTCCCTGAACTCACCAGTGTGTATATAAATGACTCTTGAGCCACTTACTCCTATTTCTAGCAATGCTGTGTACTATCTTGTACCCTGATTATAAATTAATAATTTACCTTTTTGGTTCTTTTATGCTTGCTAGCCACTTTTATTACTACTTTTATTAATAATAATCTTTATATGTTTATATAACATATATATATGCACACAAGGTAGCATTTAGTACACCCTGTTAAGAGGTTGGCATTAGGAATGCCATCCAGCCATAGAAGCCCTCTCAAAGATGGCACTGGAGATTGAAGTAACCTTGCAGCTCACCAGTTTCCTATCAAAATCTCCTACCCATGCCTGCATAGAAAGCAGACACATAGACTGATGATATATGTATGTATATATATATAAGAGATAATGGTGTCATTGAGACCCAAAGGTGTCAGGTAATGCTGAATAAGTGCTAGAGACATACCATAGTCAAGTTTCATATTCGGTAATATTGCGAATAATGGGTTCAACGTTGGTTCTATGTCAGCGTGTGTATATAAGAATTTTTTGCGTAATAAAATAAAAAACCAAGGCTGTGTAGATATTAGAGCTACAGCCTTGGTTTTTTATCTTATTAGGCAAAAACTTGTTATATATATGAAATAATGAAGGCAGCTATACACACTATAAAACTAGAAAGGAAAAATTCAGTTGTCACTTATTGTGACTGACAGTTCAAAGTAGCACCTACATTGTCAGAAATATCAGTTAAAGAATCCTTAGAGCTGCAAGGGACCATATGTCCATAAACTCTGTATGTGTGTGTGTGTATACACATGTAAATATAGATATATATACATACATATATATACATATACATATATATATATATATATATATATATATATACAAGCAAACGCCCCCCCCCCCCCACAATCCAATGGACGGTGCTGAGTTATCAAACATTTAAACCAAATTTTCTCAAAACAACTTGTCCGACCATCCCATAGGCCTCCCCTAAATTTGAGACAACAGCAAAAGAAGAAATAAAGATAGACCTTTTTTCTATTCCGAAGAAAAACGATTTTATTCACACAAATATGCAACCAAAGAGTTTAAAGTACCAGTAAGTACATCGCAGCAGCTGATGTACTTGCACATACAAATGCATGTTCCCATGACTTTATCGATCACATTCTCAC
>NC_043010.1:570069-575069 GCF_006345805.1 Octopus sinensis | reverse complement strand
CACTCTCATCTCATAACAACAATACGGCACAATTATTTCACCTCAATTGGCCCCGCTCTCATTAACATTACACCAAAACACATTAAAACAGAAACTGACCCTATAGGGTTCAAGAAGTCTTTGGACAGATTCCTTCAAGAAATCCCGGATAAACCCCCTACACCCGGATATGTCTCTGTAAACAATAACTCTCTACTTGAGTGGGCCATAGTGCCCAAATTCTGACTTGAAAGACTTCACCAGGTGGTGCTATTAAGTTAGACATGGCCTGGGCCAATAATGGCCGAAACCTATCAAAGTATCAAAGTATCAAAGTATCAAAGTAAGTATGCATATATATATGTATGTACGTGTATGTAAGCATGTATATATATACATCACTGTTCATATACCTTCGTGTATACACAATGGTGTCTCTGTGTATCTGTACACCTTTCTGTGTTGGTGTGTAAGCATGACCATATTGTATATGCATGTACGTATGTGTGTGTATGTGTGTATGCATATAGTTGCATACCTACATATGCTCATATATATATATATATATTTAAATGATAAACTTCTGGAAAGTTTTACAGATTTTTACAGTTCCTGTAGTCTTTGAATTAGTTTTCTCCTTTCTGGTTTTGAGAAGCCTATTTTCTCAAGATTGGTATTTAGGCAATGTGTTACAAATCCCAGGGCCCCAATAATTACAGGTATAAACCTGAACTTGTAATCTGGATTGAGTAACTGCAGAGTTCTCAATAGTTCAGCAGAGGTGTTCTCTTTTTCACTGATCTTCAGCTTTATGTTAATATCTGCTGGGCAGCTAATTTCCACAACTGTGCACAGTTTCTCTTCTCTATCCCAAATCATTATATCAGTTCTGTTGTTCTTGCATTTTATTGAGGTCTTCACTGGTACATTCCACCAGTATTCCTTTTTATTATGAGTGGCTATGGCTTCTACCATATTGTGGATTTCTTTGTCCTCAGGATAATACTTCCGACAGATTTCATTATAGAGTGTCTTAGCTAGAACGTCATGTCTCATCAGTAGATAATACCATGATGACATTTTCGGACAACTGTTTATGATGTGGGTGATATCGTCAGTGTGAACTCCACAAAGACTGCATCAGTTGTTACACTTTACGGATTTACCTGCATCTCTATCCCTTTTGTACATCAGGTACTTGGTTGATATTTTCTGTCCCTGGATTGCAAACGCATACCCTTCAAAGTGGGAGGTAGTAATCCGGCTATTGGTCCATGATAAACTGCTTTGATGATCAATGTTACTCTCATCACAAAGCTTTCTACTAACATATCCATGCATAGTCTTCTGCTCATATAGGTTCATCCTTTCATCTAATGATACATTGCAGTAGAGTCATGCAACTTCTTTGGGCTTGTATTCTTGGTTATCAGATAAAGGGCATTGCTGAAGGAGCCACCTTCCAAGTCTTATGATGTTGTCAGCCCCATGAATGCAAACTTAGTCAAGAGATGCACTTCAACACATGGTGGTTAAAAGATGTTAAAACACAGACACAATCACACACACACACACACACATGCACACACACGCATACTCTCTTTTACTCTTTTATTTGTTTCAGTCATTTGACTGTTGCCATGCTGGAGCACCGCCTTTTTTAGTCAAGCAAATCGACCCCAGGACTCACTCCCTGCTAGCCCAGTACTAATTCTATCAGTCTCTTTTGCTGAACCGCTAAGTCACAGAGACGTAAACACACCAGCATCGGTTGTCAAGCGATGTTGGGGGACAAACACAGACACACAAACATATACACACACACACATCCATATTTATACATATATACGACAGGCCTCTTTCAGTTCCGTCCACCAAATCCACTCACAAGGTCTTGGTCGGCCCAAGGCTATAGTAGAAGACACTTGTCCAAGGTGCCACGCTGTGGTACTGAACGCGGGACCATGTGGTTCGCAAGCAAGCCACTCGCCACACAGCCACTCCTACACCTTTATTCACATATATGAAGGGCTTCTTTCAGTTTCCATCTACCAAATCCTTTCACAAGGATGTATGAATGTATCTGTATGTGTGTATGTATGTATGTGTGTACGTATATATGAATGAACGAAAGTAAATATGAATGTATATATACTTGTATGTATGTATCATAAGTATTAAGATAAGCCTATCTGTATATGAAATTGACTGCATGTATATATTTGTGCAAAGCAATAACTGCTTATCTCCATGTGTTTGTGTGTTTGTATGCCCGTGTATGCAACTTCTATCCAATTTATTACAAGCAAACCAATATATTTAACTTCTAAATTGTTTGTGGAAAAACATATAACACTGCATCTAAATCATATGATTTCTGTCATTTCAAATAGAAAATTGAATAGAACATCAGCTTAAGCCATTTGTGTGTGTGTGTTGTTTGTGTTTGTGTAGATGTATGTGTATATAGTGCATGTGTACTTATAGTGTGAGTGTGTGTGTATATATATATATATATATATTATATATATATATATTATATATATATATATATATATATATATGTATATATATATATATATATACATATATATTCTTTTATTCTTTTACTTGTTTCGGTCATTTGACTGTGGCCATGCTGGAACACCACCTTTAGTTCAACAAATCGACCCCCAGGACTTATTCTTTGTAAACCTAGTGCTTATTCTATCGATCCCTTTTGTTGATCTGCTAAGTTATGCTTATTTAATCGACCCTGAAATGATGAAAGGCTAAGTCAACCTCGGCAGAATTTGAACTCAGAATGTAACAACAGACGAAATACCTATTTCTTTACTACCCACAAAGGGCTAAACACAGAGAGGACAAACAAGGACAGACAAACGGATTAAGTCAATTATATCGACCCCAGTGCGTAACTGGTAATTATTTAATCGACCCCGAAAGGATGAAAGGCAAAGTCGACCTCAACAGAATTTGAACTCAGAACGTAGCGGCAGACGAAATACTGCTAAGCATTTTGCCCGGCGTGCTAACGCTTCTGCCAGCTCGCTGCCACATTAAGGGTATATGCATCTGTGGAATGCTCAGCCACTTGCACATTAATTTCACGAGCAGGCTGTTCCATTGATTCAATCAACTGGAACCCTCGTTGTCATAACTAATGAAGGGCCAGAAATATATATATTATCTTTGTTGAATTTGGTTGCCTCAAAATGGACTACTTTGAAATCTTGTACTCAATACACAATACAAACATACAGACTGCATAAAATCTATTTACTGATGTGAACACTGCCACACAAGTAAAACAAAATTCAATTCTGTGTTAGAAGCAGCTTATGGAATGCAAACTTTATCGGCATCACACACTTAATTTGTGTTGTTGAACACTTTTAGGCTGAGCTATTTTTGTCTTGGAAAGGTTCATTTAGAAAAACAGAGGCAAAAACGAACCACTCCAGAGGTGAGCAAGAATGACAGATATTGAGAATTCAGTTGTTTCTGCTTGCCAGTGCCATATACTTAAATCACCCTTGCAATGAATTTAAATGATGGGCCTCTGTAATTCAAATTCATTTCAAGGGAAATATCAAGTGTGTGGCACTGAGGAGCAGAAATAGCTGCAAAATATCAGTATTTGTGATTCTCATTCACTTCCAGCTCAATTCATTTTGCCTGGCTTTGAAGTATTCTGTGTTTTTTAACACTCGGAATCTTTAAAGGGACCTTCCCTGGATGAAATATCAGCTGAAAATGTTTTGAAAACAACATACACACATAAAGTATGTGACATCAATAATTACAGCATGATTCTTATACAAAATTTGAATGTGTGTGTGTATGTGTTTGTGTGTGTGTATATATATATGTACATATATGAAGATAGATAGATAGATAGATTGGCGGGTAGGTAGGTAGGTAGGTAGGCAGGCTGGCAGGAAATGTAGGTAAGTAGATGTGTATATGTGTAAAAAATGTCATTTCATATATTTAAATATATATATATATATATATATATATATACACACACACACACACACACTCATATATATATATACCCTCACAGTATGTGTGCATACATATGTTTGACAATATACAATTAGATTTAACTACCATTACTCTCTTCCTACTCTGGTTACAATTTGAGATCTGTCATATGTAAATCTAAAGAAAGCTAGTATTTCTTAAAGGAAACTGACAAAGAAAAGCCAACATAAATCCATTCTGTCTCTATTCTTGTCTAACTTGTTTCCTTGTCATCCTGCAAAAATAAATTAAATTCTATACACCTGTCTTACTTCGAACAAGACAAGTTCATGTCAGATATTTTCTTACCAGCAATAGCAAAATGGCAGCCATAATGTACCAAGTTTCATACAAATTTTTAGAAAGATTTTCACATTTCGCTTTTTTTTCCCCTCTTGTGATGGTCTGATTAAATATATTTTGCAGAGGAATAACTCACTTTTATGCTTTATACATTTTTCTTCGAGCAATTCTTCTTTTGTCCTTCTTTTCTGGTTGCTTTTTTCTTTTTGTTTTTCCTCTTTAAGTTGTATCTTTTAGAAAAAGCACTGAAGGAATCAGAAGGAACCAGAAGGAGCCATGGTTCATATCCTGTTATCAGCCTTATGCCTCTCTTGATCATGACATGTACATCTGCAATGTTGTAGTTCATATACACATCTCTCTATATAAAGCTGAAGTTGCCTGTGTATGGCAGGTTTGGTAGCCTTCAACTAACACTATCGCCTCCAAGACCCTGCAGCGCAAGTTGACTAAAATTGAGAGTATGATAGAAGAAGGCTTGCTCTTCCTTCCGTAGAAAAAAATTCAAACTGGACCATGTTAACAACAAAAATTATTTACATCAAAAAGGTGCTTTTTTTCTAAGAAAATCCTTATTTTTTACGATTTTTTTACTACTGTGTCGCCATTTTTCGGTGTATTTCAACCAGAAAAATGTTCAGTTAAAGAGAATAACAAGCTATATAATGCAAAATTTTTACTTTACTGGC
>NC_043010.1:562569-565069 GCF_006345805.1 Octopus sinensis | reverse complement strand
GTCATCATCAACTCCCTGATGTTACTGTCTCACGTCATGGATTTATAGGGCTGATTACCCAGTTGCCATAGCTGAGATCAACAGGAAGCTAATCAACTGTGGAGTTACTTATTTACAGTTGAGTAGGGGGGGTTATGCAAAATGAAATGCTTTGTTCAAGAACACAACACACTGCCTGGTACAGATATCGAAATCATGACCTTGAAATTGTGAGTACTCCACCCAAGCACTGCAGAAAGAAAATTGTTATTAAATACCCACAGTTGGTTTAAAAAAACTAATGTAAACAGTTTATATGTGCCAAAAAGGCAGCGAGAAAATTGTTATAAAATATCCACCAAAGGACTACAAAAATATTTAGTAAAAAATAAAGGCAAATAAATGGTGAAGAATCATGAAGTCATGAAGGTCCTACTTTTCATAATCGTCTGAAGATCACCGAGAAAAGCAGAGAAACAATTTGTGAAGTTCCACCTTCAAAGAAATTATTAACTTCACTTACAGTATTGAGTACTTGTATTTTTTCTACTGCATACACTAATATTTACACCTCTTCTGTGTGTGTGTGTGTGTGTGTGTGTGTGTGTGTATGTATGTATGTGTGTGTGTGTGTGTGTGTGCAGTGTGCATGCATGTGTGTGAGCATTTGTATATATGCCTGTGTCTCCATTTATGTCTAGTGGTTTAAACTGGTGTATATATTTACATCCGTTGACGTAGAAATTAAAACTGAACTTAGCAATTTGATAAAGATCAGTAAAATAAGCACCAAAATGAATTAAGTGGTGGGATCAATGTGATGGACTGAAAAGAAACCCCTCAAAGATATTGCACCAACATGGCCGCTGTTCAATGACTGAACTCAGAAAAAGTGTAAAGCAATATAACAACAAACAAAAACATTTTCAATGTTGGACGTGGCCAGCAAACATTAAAAGAGAAGCTTTGAGATAACTTGGAAGATGAAGAATCAACTGGAGGAAGTATTAATAAACTGAAAACATACGTTAAAATCAGGTTTACAAAATGCCATCCTTAAACATTGGCTAGAAAACCCCTTTGTATGGCTAATAACAGACAAGGCTGATCAAAGTAGTAGCAGCTAAAACAATGGCTAAGAATCACAGGATTCATCTCTGGAATCAATGGTTTCTGATAACATCAAAGTCTAAAGATTTCCCAGTAGACTATTATAAAGAAGTAGGTTACCATATTTGATGGCATATAAGATGCACTTTCTTCCCTTAAAAATGTCTCCAAAAAATCAACATGGAACCTTATATGTGAAGTTGAGCCTCCAAAGAACTAATTTTGTCCCTTATGCTTTTTAATCCACACCATTTCTTATACCTAGTCTGACTCCATAATAATGGTGCTGAATTTTGGCACAAAGTTAGCAATTTGAGGATGAGAGTAAGTCAAATAGTTATTTTATTAACCTCAAGAGGATGAAAGGCAAAGTCGACCCCAGCAGAATTTGAACTCAGAACATAAAGACAAATGAAATGCCACTAAGCATTTTGCCTGGTGCAGTTACAATTTTGCCAGCTTGCCACTTTATAGCCTGGCTCCGTGATAATATTCATTTTTTATACTCAGCAATATTTTCTCTTACAGCTGAGGTACTTTTGTTATGTTTTGTAATGTACCGATACACTGCTTTGACCCTTTCGTTACCATATTTATTTTGAGACGCTCTGTGTTTCTTTCAATTAATTTTAAATATAACAAAGAATTTAGTAAAATAACTTAGCTATCATTAAGCTAGTGTTAGGAACATAAATTGTGGCTAAGGTTTGGTGGAAGATTTTAATTCAGAACTTTTGAAACCATGACATTTGTACTACAGAGCCAGAGGCCGTTTCAGCTAGGTTGGTATCAAAAGGGTTAAATATTACATGTTTTAATGCACTGAAAATTTTGTTCTTGAATATGCACTGCTGAAATTGGGATGCATCTGACCTGCCCACACAACCTTTATGCAATCAAATGTTGTATGTAACATATGTGGAAGTTATTGAGAAACAATTAGTGACATTGCTTCTAGCAGCCTAGATTTATTCAAAGCAGAGTATTTACATAAGCCTGACAGAGTTTGATGTTTCATTCACTGGAAACAAAGCCAGTTATTATGGATTACTAACAGACAAGAGGTGATTGAAACACACAGCACAAAGAATATTTATGCAAAGACAAAATAACCAGATGCCATGATTCACAGAGACAAGTAGATTAAGGAATATTTCATGGGCATTATTGTCAAAGTAGCATCAAGCAAAACTCTTCCAAAATCCTTGTGTCATTGTCAACAGATGATGATAATATATCTCTGGAATAAATAATAAATGGCGAAACTATCCAAATAGAAAGATCTGGAATGTGGGGATTGAAAACAGAAACAATTTTTGTAAAAGTAGGTGCCTTAGGAATTATTAAAAAAAGTGGGGCTGCAAACCAATCTCTTAACAAAGGGCCTAGAATGTACACAACAACACAACAC